>NW_025954329.1:0-68431 GCF_022376455.1 Epithele typhae | reverse complement strand
ACTCTCCGCTTTCATGTACTCAAACGATGTGCAGTGAAAAACTCCTCAAAGCGCTCATGCTCAAGGGCAGGGTCCCGTCTAGTGTTGTGGATCAGCAAGCCGACTTTCTCAAGCGATATGCGGAGTGGTCCCCACTCTGGGACGCCCACATTCAGCCCGCACTACAAGATGCAGCCTTGATGATCTCCGAAGAGGACGCCCCAAGACCAACTTCCCGCGACTGTCTGAAGCTGCCTGGAAGGCCCCACGCGCCAAGCGCAAGGCCTCTTTGTGGAAAGAGGTCTACAATGCCGATATCGCGCTTCCCTCTTCGTTCCATGAAGCGGTACTGAAGGAGACCCCAGCTGTGCCTCTTGTGGAAGCGGAGATTAAGATTCGACGAGATGAGGCCCGGGAAGCGCTCGACGAGGTCCGCACTGCACTGATCCTCTCGTTCTCTGTGAAACTTAGCAAAAAGCATGCACGGAGCAAGAGGGTGCGCACAGAGATCTCCTCTACCCTCGGATCGGCTCGCGGCGACGTGCAGGCGGCAGCACACAAGTACCGAAGGGTCGTCAAATGCCTCCTCCGTCTAGGCGTGCCACCGGATGACCCCGCAGTCCATCCGCTCGAAGAAACCGATCTCAAGGCGATGGTCATTTCGGCTCAGGGGGACCAGTCGTGGATCTGGGACAGTCTTTCAGTTGTCGACAAGGCTGGGACGGCCGCACATCAGCGGTACAAGGACCAGAGTGAGTACCCTGCCTGGATACACTACTTCAGCTGAGGTCGGGTTCACAGTCGAGAGCGTCCACTGGTTCCGCATACATGCGATGCTCACGAGGTGGCGGGAGGAGCGCAAGCTGTTGCGGCGTGAGATGTGGAGAACCGCGGTGTTCTTCGGCTTTTTCAGGCAGCATTGGTTGCAAAATGCGGAACTGCATGAACACTCCCGCGAACGAGGCAAGGCCGCATACGCCAAAAAGTAAGTGCTCCCTCCAGCATCATCAACGTCACTGAATGTCTGTCAGGCAAGCGCATAGGTATCTTGTATTGTTCGACGGCTGCAAGAAGGCTTACATGTGCCTGAAGACGCCGTTCGTGCGTCATATCTTCCACCTCCCAAAAATCGACTCATCCTTTTCACCAGACGAAATCGGACTGGAACACCGCCCTCGGACTTCCCGACCTCGACATGGACTAGTAGAGGTTTCCTCATCTCGCATCTCACCCATTCCAAGTCACTCCCGTTCACTTCCGTGCTCCTGCTTCTTTATCTGCCGCCTCGTCATCTGCGCTTCCTCCATCCACCGGCTCCTCAATGCACCGAAGTCGCTTCGCGCGGTCTCGCACCATTCTCCTAGTCCTGGGCTCGGGGGAGAGGACCATCCAAATGTCCATAGTCGTCGACATCCCGACGCCCTCTTGCAGCGGCTACAACACCCCTTGGATTGCCCACGCCATCCCCTATACCCCGGCCGACATTCCTGGCGCCTCGCTCACAGCTCGCCATGCTTACGCGTACGCCGATGCGGAGGTTTCAAAGGGGGCCTTTCCCAAACCCGAACAATGTCTCGGCTCCTACGGCTACCGTCTGTAGTAAGACCATATCGTCTCTCTCTCGTCCGTTGTACACCATGTCCTCTTACCTCTGTACTCACAATATAGTATATACGCCCCTCTTCTTCTACATCCTTATGCCATACTTATCACCTCATAGATGATACTGCTCCGGAAGGTGCCACCGCTCAGTTTCACGGAGTGGCGCCTCTCGTGCGCCGCACGGACTCTCGCACGCCGCACGGACTACCACAACGGGCTCACACGCGCCACACGGACTCTCGTGACGGGCTCGCGTGCGCCGCACGGACTATCACGACGGGCTCACGCGTGCCACATGGACTCTCGCGACGGGCTCGCGCGCGCCACACGGACTATTGCGTGCACGAGATCGCGAGAGTGCCTGTGTTCCCCACTTAACACGCTTTGTCTGGTTGCGCATGTCTCTCCTGCATGTACATTACTTTGGCTCAGCTTTGTCAAATATACTACTTTTCATTTGTCATTCACGCGTGGCCCGCGACCCTCACGCAAGCCCTCGCACCTACCGCACAAAGCCATGATACGTGCGCGCGTGGTGCCCTCGCACTGCATCCTTCGCACGCACAAAGTCTCGCGCCTGCTGTCCACTCTACACCCATGCACACGCTGTGGGAGCCGCGAGCGGAGCTACGTCTTTGTACGCATTATCTTGATATCCTCTATATCTACATGCAGCCCCAGCGTGCATGGTCTACTGTGCGCGTACATCGTGTGCTTCGACTTTCAATTCATGGAATCCACACGCAAGTCTGTTCTTTCGGGTGCGCTACTCTCTTTAAAGTGTTGTGCCATATGATGAACGAATTGAGCGTATTTCTCGCACGCATATGGCACCCCTCTCATGTGTTGTGGCCGCGTTCTGTGGAGCATTCAAAGGCTTGAGCCATGTATAAGGTGGTATAACCTGTAAACAGCCACCCATATGAAAAGGACTATGGTGTAGTGGTGTAGATTACTAGCTACAACTGTGTAGGCCGTGGGTTCGACTCCCGCGCCTCCATTGTTTCGGGCGCTTGTAGCATTTACGGGCTCCCACGCAATGGGCGCTTATTCCGGGTGCATCTGGCCCTGCCGATAAGCTGTCACAACAGTTGTAACAGGGAAATCACTGCTGCTCCTGCATCTTCCTCAACCCCGCGATCTTGAGCACCACGGCCACATATCCCGTTCGTTCCGCACGCATTTTGGTACGCGTGCTCCCCTCATTACCCCGCATATAACGCGCCCTCGACGCCGCGAAAACGCGCAGCCGTTCACCCGCAGCAACCACTGCTCTCTCCACACCGCCTCCAGCCATCCTCAGGCTTGGACTCGATGCGCCGCTTTCCCAGTTTTGCTCCGATCGCACTGAAAATCGGAGCTCAGATTGCCCTCATCAATTCCTTTCAAACGCGCCCACCTTCGTCTCGCCCGCCGCACTCGTTCGCCCGCTGTGCGCTGTGCAAGACCGCCTGAAATCAGCACTCCCTTCCCATCTTCCCAATGCTCGATCTCGCCCACTTCGCCACCTAAGAAGACGTGGATGGGTTCATTCGTCGCGCGTCATCAAGCCCTTTCGATCGCGCGCTTGGATGTAGCAGTCGGAAGAGATTTGCGCCATGTATGACAGGATATGTGTATGTTCAGCTTACCTTGCCCCCTCCTCCTGCCTCCCCCAGTCTTGCCCTCGCATCTTGCCCGTTCCATGTCCGTTTGGCGTGCGTTTTGGTGCATAGGTTAGCATATATCCCCTCGTTTTAACGCCACCTTACACATTGTGATCTGTGCCTTCCATGATGTTATATTTTGGTGCTCAGCACCTGTTTGATCTGACCTATACTGTATACACTATCAACCCCCTCAGTCTCCCTCATTTTTTTGGAATGAAACTGTACACCACATATGAATGCAGTGCTGCACACTGCAGCATATTGATATGAGTTGGTCTACCTGTACTGGACACCTTCTCCCTGGGAAGTCACCCTTCACAGCAGCATGTGTAGATGGTAATTCACCAAGCTGTTTTCTATATCAGAGAGTAGCTTGTAAGATCTGTGGGTGTGCAAATTTGGAAGACAGTAGCTGCAACAGTGAGGGAATAATGAGGTATGATATTTTAAAATGACATACCACACACAGACATGGGATAATAGTGTATCACATTCCGGACACCTAGATATATTCACAGACAATATTCTGAATGCAATGCAGAAGATAGCGCACAGAAATCCGGATACTTGGTGAAGATACAAGATATGTGTGGAAAGTGGAAGTTCTGAGAAAACACGACATGTATAAGTTCATGTGCAGACATGATATCAACGGGCTGTTTGCTGAATCACACCTGGATACTATTAAGGTGCTCAGATCGGAATTTATACGCTTATCGGTGATGAGATGCATGTGGGGGATCATATGTCATTATTTTATGACATACGGTACCCTGGAACGACATGTGCTCCGATTAGAATTCAAAAACATGGATTAGAATGGGGTACGTCTCAGCTATCCAACACAGAAGAGACCTTGAAAAACGGTTGAGAACCAGTGGAGATGTGCAAGATGAGCCAGAAGCTTGGTTGGAGTAAAAGCGAGGTCAGAACACATTCAGCATAACCCACACTTCTGGCTCATCTTGCACATCTCCACTGGTTCTCAACCGTTTTTCAAGGTCTCTTCTGTGTTGGATAGCTGAGACGTACCCCATTCTAATCCATGTTTTTGAATTCTAATCGGAGCACATGTCGTTCCAGGGTACCGTATGTCATAAAATAATGACATATGATCCCCCACATGCATCTCATCACCGATAAGCGTATAAATTCCGATCTGAGCACCTTAATAGTATCCAGGTGTGATTCAGCAAACAGCCCGTTGATATCATGTCTGCACATGAACTTATACATGTCGTGTTTTCTCAGAACTTCCACTTTCCACACATATCTTGTATCTTCACCAAGTATCCGGATTTCTGTGCGCTATCTTCTGCATTGCATTCAGAATATTGTCTGTGAATATATCTAGGTGTCCGGAATGTGATACACTATTATCCCATGTCTGTGTGTGGTATGTCATTTTAAAATATCATACCTCATTATTCCCTCACTGTTGCAGCTACTGTCTTCCAAATTTGCACACCCACAGATCTTACAAGCTACTCTCTGATATAGAAAACAGCTTGGTGAATTACCATCTACACATGCTGCTGTGAAGGGTGACTTCCCAGGGAGAAGGTGTCCAGTACAGGTAGACCAACTCATATCAATATGCTGCAGTGTGCAGCACTGCATTCATATGTGGTGTACAGTTTCATTCCAAAAAAATGAGGGAGACTGAGGGGGTTGATAGTGTATACAGTATAGGTCAGATCAAACAGGTGCTGAGCACCAAAATATAACATCATGGAAGGCACAGATCACAATGTGTAAGGTGGCGTTAAAACGAGGGGATATATGCTAACCTATGCACCAAAACGCACGCCAAACGGACATGGAACGGGCAAGATGCGAGGGCAAGACTGGGGGAGGCAGGAGGAGGGGGCAAGGTAAGCTGAACATACACATATCCTGTCATACATGGCGCAAATCTCTTCCGACTGCTACATCCAAGCGCGCGATCGAAAGGGCTTGATGACGCGCGACGAATGAACCCATCCACGTCTTCTTAGGTGGCGAAGTGGGCGAGATCGAGCATTGGGAAGATGGGAAGGGAGTGCTGATTTCAGGCGGTCTTGCACAGCGCACAGCGGGCGAACGAGTGCGGCGGGCGAGACGAAGGTGGGCGCGTTTGAAAGGAATTGATGAGGGCAATCTGAGCTCCGATTTTCAGTGCGATCGGAGCAAAACTGGGAAAGCGGCGCATCGAGTCCAAGCCTGAGGATGGCTGGAGGCGGTGTGGAGAGAGCAGTGGTTGCTGCGGGTGAACGGCTGCGCGTTTTCGCGGCGTCGAGGGCGCGTTATATGCGGGGTAATGAGGGGAGCACGCGTACCAAAATGCGTGCGGAACGAACGGGATATGTGGCCGTGGTGCTCAAGATCGCGGGGGTTGAGGAAGATGCAGATAGGGCAAAAAGGTGGCAATGCGGCAGCTGTCATGGGCAATTGGCTGGGCGTACCAACGCGCGCAAAGGTGCATCGAAACGGCCTTGAAGAGGGGAAGAGAACGAACCTAACCGCGTCAAAAACGAGCTCCGAACCGTCAAGAGATGGGAGCATCAAGTAGGTGATGTGGGGGGCGATCTTGTGTCGCACAAGACGACGTGCAGCGGGACGACGGCGGGTCGCATGGTGAAACGGGGCGGCTCGTTAGAAAGAGGGTAGAAACGCGCATAAAACAAGCCCGAGATGTCGTTGAACGGTGGAGAACTCGGAGGAGGGTAAGGTAATGAGGGTGCGGGCTCGGGGTGTGGCAGTCGGGCGCTCGGAGGAAGAGAGCCATCAAACGCGGGCGCTCGGAGTTGAACGACCACCTGCAGGCGGGCGCTCGGAGTTGAATGACCATCAAAAGCGGGCGCTCGGAGTTGAATGACCATCAAACGCGGGCGCTCGGAGTTGAACGACCACCTGCCAGGCTGCAGATGGGTGCTCGGAGTTGAATGACCACCTGCAGGCGGGCGCTCGGAGTTGAATGACCACCTGCAGGCGGGCGCTCGGAGTTGAATGACCATCAAACGCGGGCGCTCGGAGTTGAACGACCACCTGCCAGGCTGCAGGTGGGTGCTCGGAGTTGAATGACCACCTGCAGGCGGGCGCTCGGAGTTGAATGACCACCACACACAGGCACTCGGAGGAGGAGAGCCATCAAATGTGGGCACACAGAGTTAGTATGCCTATGGCAGTGTGTATGCCCATGAAATTGGGTGCTTGGAGGGTATACAGCCATCAAAAATAGGCATTCAGAGTGTGTATGCCCATGGAAGTGGAGCACTCAGAGTGCTATATGTGCACAAGAATCATTGTGTGCTTCACATGCATAGGATGTATTACAAAGAATGGGGAGACATGTGTGGCACAAAAAAAATCCTGGGCGAATGTCAAACAGTGGAGAACTCAAAGTGGGGTAGGGTGGCAGTTGGTGGATGGGGTGTAATAGTAGTAGCAGGTGCTCAGTGCATACTATACTATGAACCAGGGTGGGTGGTCTGCACACATGTGTGATTGAGAACGGGCACTCAGGAGTTGGTGTACATACCATGGACATGAATGGGTGCTCAGAGAAAATACTAGTAACCATAAGCAAGGGTGAGAACGTGTTTGTATATATGTATATGTTACAGTCACGGAGCGCAGGAGCATGGAGGTCGGGCAAGTCGGAGACGAGCAGGAAGTCAGGTCGGATTAGAGGGACACACTTGACCTCGGGGAGGCTCATGATAGCGGGGGAGACGGGTAGGAGAGGTGACAGGGAGGAGCTAGGAGGCAATCGCAAAGCGAGACGGTAGGTGCGGGAATGGTATATAAAGCTAATGATGGTGGACGACTCTCATATGCTAAGGATCTGTAGTGGGTGCACACCAAAGCTTGTAACCATACAGGTGCAGCAGGCTATAACATATATAAATTTATAGTAGCCACAGTGGCAATACACGGGATAAGCGCTGTGCCAATATGAGTGGCAGCCTAAGCAACAGGCTTATACAAGTGGTAGCCTAAGTGACAGGCTCATATGAGTGGGAGCCCAAACAACATGCTCATACAAGTGGCAGCCTAAGTAACATGCTCATATGAGCGGTAGCCTAAGCGACAGGCTAATATGAGCAGCAGCCTGGGCTACATGATAATAAAGCAGTAATAGTAGTGGCATAGTAACAATGCTATAGACAGGCAGTGAAAGGCGGCTTACACAGGTGGCTGTGCACTCATATGAGTGGGAACAGAGGCTACAAAGCGCCCACTCATATGAGTCCACCCGAGCGGTATCCCTGGGCTACAGTGTCAAAAATATGACTGGTATCCCTAGCTACAATAGCGGCATGCACTCTATGAGCACTCTGTATCCCACAAAGCGCTCTGGAGTAAGCCCCATTTTTGCTGATGACTCTCAGGCGATGAACCACGGACGTACAAGGAGGTGATGGAATCACCGGACGCGAACGACTGGGAGGACGCGATGTTCCAGGAGATCAACTCGCTTGCTGAGCTAGACAGCTTCGAGCTCGTCGAGTTGCCTCCAGGTCGCAAGCCGATTGGTACGCGCTGGGTCTATGCAGTCAAACGCGACACGGACGGTCGCATTCTACGCTACAAGGCTCGTCTCGTCGCTCAAGGATATTCACAGGAGCCCAACGTCGACTACTTCACCAACCAGACGTATGCCGCTGTCGTCAAGCCTGAATCGCTCCGCGCGATCTGCGCTATCATGGCGATGCGCGGCGCATCCATCCACGTTGTCGACATCAACTCCGCGTTCCTGAACAGCGAGATACCTGAAGGCCAAGAGGCGTACGTCAAGCAGCCACCCGGCTTCGAGGAGCCAGGCAAGGAGCACTTCGTCTGGATCATCCGCAAGGCGCTCTACGGTCTGAAGCAGTCCGGCCATCTCTGGTACAAGAAGCTCTGCGCTATCCTCATCGAACTTGGCTTCAAGATCTGTCGATCTGACCCTTGCGTCTTCTACCACATCCGGGGCGACCACGACCTCACCATCATCACCTCACATGTCGACGATCTCGCACTTTTCTGCCCGTCTGAACGCTTGATGAAGAAGCTGAAGGCCGAGATCGCATCGCATGTCCCGATCAAGGACAACGGACCCATCGCAGGATCGGTCCTTCTCGGTGTCAAGGTCGGACGCGATCTCAAGGCAAACATCAGGAAAACCCTCACTTGCTAATTAGAGAAAATTCTCTCTAATTAGTGCTCATTAGCAAGTCTTCTCTAATTAGAGCATATTAGAGTAGTACATTGCTAAGGCATCTAATTAGAGCTAATTAGATACAAATTAGATCTTCATGAGCTCTTCATTAGCTGCAAGTTAGTTCTCAAGGAGCACTCAATGAGGGCCTAATAAGTTCACACAATGCTCTCAATAGATCTCACAAGTGTATGAGAAGAAAACAAATTTATATTTGTCGTGCTACAAGGTACAAACTGCATACTACATATGATGATATAGTATCGAGGTAAACAGCCTCTCTGTACGTGCCCTGCACGGGCGACGTGTGAGACACAGGTGATGTGGATCACGCAAGCCAGGCATGAGCTACATGGGGGTCATGGGGAACAGGTAGCGATCTGATGAACGACGCGCGATGTTGCGACGCGGTCGAGGGCGACTCGGGCAAGGGCGACGCGGGCGACGCGTACAAGGTGGACGACACGGGCAATCTGGACAATGCAGGGCCGACGAGGCGCGTGAGCGACGTGGATGATACAGGCGCGACACAAGCAAAGTGGACGCAAGCGACGTGGGGGCAGGACGCTGACGTGTCACTCGACGCGGGTGAAGTGGGTGTGGTGAGTGATCTGAGTGACAATGGGTGAGGTGACGACGTGGGCAAAGTGGGTGACGCAACTGACACAGGCCTGGTACCCCGCGTGCGAGTCCAACAAGCTCGTCTTCGCGTGGGTCTACTTGTGCTTGCACGCTGGTGTGTTCGTCGCGCCACGACTGTCGTTCAGAAACAATTTTGTCAAGATCCGCACAGGACTCACCATACTCCATCGGGCGACGCGGGTCCGCCGGTTGGCGCGAATACGTGCGTGAGAAGTCGGAAGCGAGCGACGCGGTAGATTGGAATGATACGGGCGACGTGAGGGACGCGGGCGTGGACGATGTGGGCGAGGGCGACGCAGATGACGGCGATGTGTTCGATGCGGGTAAAGCGGCGAGACGGGTGAGTCAGATAAAGTGCATAACGCAGGTGTTGAGGGCGATGCGGGCGCAACGTAGGCAACGGGGGCGATAAGCTCGCGCAGAGTGCGACGCAAAACGGAAAGGTGCTCACCAATTGCTGCTCGTCCCCGGCTTGACAAGCTTGTAGTGTGAGCATGTTGGGGAAAGAGGAAGGAAAGAAAAATGTTACGATAGAACAAGTGCACTCACGCATATCGTGTCTGTAGTGCGGCGGCACTTAGCCCTGGTGCCAACGTTGTCGAGGTGGTCTTCGTCGGAGAGCGTGCGGGTGTAGGATCCGCGGCGGCAGGTGTCCTGGGCGGAGGTGCCCAGGCGGAACACGTCGACGGGGCAGTCCTTGACCTTGAGCTGGCGGCGGAGCTCATTGATGCGTCGGAGGAACCCGTTCTCCTACTCTCGCAGATGTGTATCAGGGGCGGGGGTTTCGCGGTGACCTGCTCGGGGTGACGGGGGTGATGCAGGTGGCGCGGGCGAGGGGCAAGACGTCGATGCGGATAAGGTGGGCGAGGTCAAGGGGAGAGTGGGGCTATGAGGACGGCGACGAGAGCAAGCAAAGAGCAAGAGGGATGATGCGCTGGCGGCTGGCAGGTGCGGCCCAGCCTCGCGTGGGAACGAACGCGCGTCGCGCGGACTGCGCGCTTGGCACTGCCAGCACCGCGTTCGTCGTCCCCACCATCTGCCTCATCACCTTCCAGCCACTCTGCGCGGGCCTCCCCTACGTCGACCGCACCAGCCTCTCACCCTTCAAGCATCCCTTCGGATTCTTCGGGAACTATGTAGTTCCTTCCATGGTGAGTACTTTGCCCTTCCCTGCGCACCCTCTCCCAGCTCTCGAAGCCCCCATCAGGTCCCGCTGCGCCGGTAGAGTCTTCGATAACCTCTGCGCGAAGCTGCAGATTTGGACTCGACCTCATGTCCGTACGCCCAGCACGGAACACAAGCGTCGCTGGCAGCTCCACGGCCAGTACGTCAAGTTCAACCTCGACTACACTTCCACGCCCACGCCGCCCACATCTCGCCCGCGTCGCCCCCCGCATCGCTCCCACCTCCCCCGCGTCGCCCAAGTCCGCGTCGCTCGCCTTGCCCGTGTCACCCACCTCGCCCACGTCACACACATTGCCGCGTCGCGCCTACCTCACGTTGTCCCCGCGTCGTCTGCGTTGCCCACCTCGCCCGCGTCACACCCGTCGCCCGCGTCTCCGCCGTGTCTTCGTCAGCTCGTTCCCACCTCGCCCGCCTCAGCCATCTCACCTGGATTGCCCGCGTCGGCCCTCGCCCGCATCACCCACCTCGCCCGCGCCCACTTTGCCCCCTGTGCCACCCGCGTCGCCACCTCACCCTTGCGACTCGTCTCATGTGCCCGTCTCGCCCCCGCGTTGCCCCTCGCATCACGCCCACCTCGCCCTTGTCCATGTCATTGGATTCTTCGCCCACACTGCTCGCGTCGCCCGCGTCTCACCCCCGCGTCGCCCATGTCTCCCGCGTCACCATCTCGCTCACGTCGCCCGAACGTGGCCCCCGTGTCGCCCATATCGCCTGTCTCCTCCGCACATCGCCCATCTCACCCTCTTGCCCCCACGTCGCCGTGTCCCCTTCCTCGCCCACCCCTGCATCTCCCTCCTCGCCCGCCTCGTGTCCCCCACGTTGCCCTCACGGCCCGGGTCAGCGGCCACTTTGAGTGGGACCCCGATGCGGAAGACGTAGCCAGACACATATCTGTTTATTGTAGTTAGAGACCAATATATTTTATCGTCTTGGCCTTCTATATTGTTGTGAATCATCAATAAAGTAGTCACCTTAGTGATAATAAGCTTTTCAGTGATCTAATGAGAGACATTTTAGTGCAAAGAAGATCGATTTTCCATGAGAGCACTCATTTGCGCGAAATTAGATCTACCAGAGAGCAAATTAGGCAAATTAGAGCTAATTAGCAAGTGAGGGTTTTCCTGATGAAGACAGTATCGTTCAACCACACGCACAAGATTGACGCAGCACTCAAGGAGTTTGGCTTCGCTGATGCCCGCACAGCTGACTCGCCCATGGAACTCGGTGTACGCCTCACTCCCCAGGTCGATTCGCTCTCGGACAAGGACGCAGCGTTCATAAAGAACTTCAAGTACGCTTCGGCTGTCGGTACACTCATGCACATCGCTGTTTGGACTCGACCCGATATTGCGAAGGCTGTCCAGAACGTCGCTCAGTTCATGGCGAACCCGAATCGCTCACACTACCTCGCTGTCAAGCGCGTCTTCCAGTACCTCAAGAAGACCCGCAATTTCGTCCTCACTGTGGGCGGCGAAGGTCCGATCGACCCTGTAGCCTGGTGCGATGCTGACTACGCAAACACGGCCAAGATGAAGTCCACGTCCGGCCACTGTGTCTTCGTCGGCCAGGGTGTCGTCTCTTGGTCCGCACGGAAGCAGACCGTTGTCGCTGCCTCTACAACTGAGGCCGAGTTCTACTCAGCCGCGAACTGTGGACGCGACGTCCTCTGGCTCCGCTCAGTCTACCAGGAGCTTCGCCTCATGCCGACGAACCCTCGACCTCCACCGACCACGACCACGCAGAACATGGATAGCACAGGCGCGATCGGATACATCAACCAGCCTGATGCTGTGTCGAACCGCACCAAGCACATCAACGTCGCGCTGCACTGGGTTCATGAAGCGGTCCAGCGCAAGCACTTTGTCGTGAAGCATGTGCGCGGTGAGGACAATGTCGCTGACATCTTCACAAAGGCGCTCGCTCCGGTTACACACCTCCGTTTCGCAGCTCAATTGGGACTCTCCTCACCTACGTCCGTCTCTTCTCGTTGAGGGGGAGTGTTAGAATGGTGTTTACAACTCGATTAGATGGACTATTACTTACTCTTACTTACTATTCGTACTCCGCTCGGCCGCGCCCGCGCTCTTGTCTATCTCGCGCTGGCGCTTGCGCTTCTCTCCTCAGTCGTCTCTCCATTCCGACTGAGGTATGTCTCCTACGGTACTCTGTCTACGACACATGTACTTACGTCGCCCATAGCACTCGCTCACTCTGCGTGCTATTAGGTATGATATAATTAGTCGTCTCTCCATTCCGACTGAGCACTCGCTCACTCTGCGTGCTATTAGGGACGTCAAGGAAGAAGTTATGCGCCCAGTTCTTCCGCGGAGAAACGACCTCGGCGGATGGCGCGGCTGTCGGAGAGGCATAGCATCGATAAGTACATGGAAAAGAAAATCCATGTAAACTTCGGCGCTTGGACTTTCTTGACTCGTTCCAAGTCTACATGCATTCAGAAACACAACAGTGTTAGAGATCGGGCTGTTGTAAGGGGCGCACGAAACAGAGCCGCGCGACGCGTGCCTAGGTGGCTGTTCATAAGAGAATCCTTGAGCACACGACCAAGGGATGCTCGTGTGATCTTCCTGCAGAAAAGCCGGAAAGGAAGTGAGTATGTCAAGGTCCCATGCATTGTGAATGCACCATCCGGACGGAATCCAGCGCAGCTTGAAGCCTAATAGTTCGGATCATTGTGCTCCCAGATAAGGATCCCAAAAAGCTTTACACCCGCGGAAACATCGGACGAAAGACCGCAGTCGTTGTGGGCTCTGGGAGATGCATACTTCCTGGACGGGGGAGTGCCCCCGGCCCCGGATGCTCGGACTCCCTCCCAAGGCCGCGGCGGCACGGGCCACGATGTGAGAGGGAGATGCCGATCAGAAATTATTCTGGCCACCGCTGATGGCACGGCCTGGCACCGCGCGCCAGAAGCGGCGATGCAGCGGACGCAACGACGCGAGGAAAGCGACGTCGCTCGTGAGAGCGAGAAGGCCGCGGATGACGAAGAGGAGGACGGGAGTGAGCCCGGGCAAGCGCAGGGCGAGGGCGAGGGCGGGGGCGGGGCCGGAGGCGATCGGGGCGGGCAGGCGAGGCGGGAACGCCACCGACGATGCGCAACTCGGCGGCGACTCGACGGCGGCGGACGCTTTGCTCGCGACGAGCAGCGGGCGCGCGTGCCGCGTCGTCCAGGAGGCGGTCGGCTATAGTACTTCTTCCTCGAGCCGACGCGCCTTCCTCTCTTCGCTCCCGCCTTCACTTCCCTGCCCCGCCTCCCGAGTCCCCGCCGCACACGCGCTGAGAGTCGAGACCGTCGCGGAGCCCGCCGCCTGCACCATGTCCTTCCTCTCCCGCTCCCGTCGGCACCCCGAGCGCCCCCAGCGCACGCTCGTCCAGCCCGACACGTATGCCAGCAGCGTCAGAGGCTCGGTCTACTCCGTCGACAAGCCGCCCTCCGTCCTCCGCAAGCACATCCACTTCCCCTCCACCTTCAACCGACTTGCCGCCAAGCTCTCCTCCAAGTCCCGGACGCCCGCGGCTGCCCCCGTCGGCCATGTCGCGACCCCGCTCTCGTATTGGCGCAGTCGCTCGCCGTCCCCCGCCCCGTCGCTCGACATCCGCATGCCCACAGGGCTCGGCCGCCGCGCAAGCGAGCTCGAAGAACGGGAGGACATCGCAGGCGAGTCCTTCTCCATCGACCCCCTCATCCGGCGACGGAGCGTCAGCATGCCCGCCGCTGCAGAGGCCGCTCGATGGCGAGCGCACAACGGGCCAGTCAAGCCGGTGGCAAGCATCCCTGTCGTCGCCCGCATATCCCCAGACCTGCTGTCGTTCGTCTTCTCCTATGCATCCGACCCCGACCTGCTCTCTCTCGCGCGCACCTCCAAGGCGTTCTCCACCGCCGCCCTCCAGGCCCTGTACAAAACCCTCGACCTCCGGAACACGGACGACGAGCACGTCGAGAAGTGCATCACCCTCCTCGCCCGGCGGAGACCGCTCGCGGCACTCGTGCGCTCCTTCGCCTGCCGCGAGCTCCCCCCGCCCGACGCAGGCCCGACGTCGCTCAACACGGTCACCTTCGCGATCGCGCTCACGAACATGGACCACCTCCACACCCTCGCCCTCCCCCACTTCGACCTCCGTCTCCTCTGCCACGCCACCTTCTCCCTCCGCCACCTCACGATCCAGTGTAGAACGATCACGCCCGACGACTTTACCGCACTCTTCTCCTGGATTGCCCGCCATCCGGCCCTACACTCGCTCTCTTTCCCCGCCCTCGTTCTCCCCGCCCTGCCGCCCGCATTCCAGCTGCCGTCACGCACACCGTCTCCAGATACCAGCCCCGTCTCTGATACCCTCCCATCAGACCCGTCTGACGCCCCCGACGCTCCCTCACCCGCTTCGCCCTTCCCGGCGAACGTCGCCCCCGCCCTGCGCCGCCTGCACGCGCCCGTGAGCATCTGCGCGGCGCTCGCCCCCGGGCGGCCGCTCACGCACGTCACGCTACCGATCCAGCAGACTCTGTACGACGGCCTGCGCCCGTCCGCGCTCATGTCCGCGCTCGCCGCGGCGCGGGGCACGCTGCGCGGGCTCGCGATCGCGCCCGCGTCCGCGAAGCTCGACGGACGCACGCTCGAACGCGTCGTCATGTCCGCGGGCGCGGAGTTGGGCGAGTTTGTGGAGGAGCTCGAGGTACGCTGGATGCTCGACGACGAGGTACGCTCTCCCCCCCTCTCTCCGCACACTTCGCGCGTCCCTCGTCTCTTTCCCCGCATCTTCCCCGCCCCCCGCATCGCTGTGGAGCATCTCTGCCGTCCGCGCTGCCTTCGATCTGCCACCGCTCTGCTCTTCTCGTGCGAACCCGGTCGCTGACGCCTTCTTTCTCCCCACGCAGGCGCTGTACCGGCTCATCCAGAGCGTCCTCGCCCGCTTCCGCGTCCTCCGCACCCTCCGCCTCTTCCGCGACTCGCCCCCGCCCCACCCGCCCTCCCCCCTGCTCGAGTTCCCGCTCCCGCCCATCACCCCGCCGATCTCGCCGAACCCGCACGCGCCGCCGAACCCCGGCCGCGTCTCCACCTCCACCTCCACCTCCTCCACGTCCGCGTTCCTCCGCCCGCCCGGCGCGTCGGCGTCGGCGGCAGCGGGCTCGCCGTTCCCGCGCGTGCACGAGCGCGCGCACCTCGCGCTCTGGTGCCGGGCGCGGCCCACTCTCCGCACCGTCCTCTTCCTCTCTGGGGCGGAGTGGGGCGTGTTCCTGGACCCGACGGTCGGCGGGGAGCCGCAGTTCGAGTTCGTGGGCTACGCGCCGTGCGCATGAACGTGAGGTCGGGCGAAGGCAAGCGTGCGGGGATGCTTGACCCCGCCTGGGACCGCGCGCGGCGCTCGGTCTCTCCCGCGGGTTCTTCGCCCTCTCCCGCCCACTGCATAGGGTTCACGGTCGTCTTCGCTCGCATTCGCATCTGCCCGCTGCTGTCGCTGTCGTCCTTCATTTGGTTCCTGCCGTCGTTCTCTCCCACCGGCTCGCTCTCTACGTACCTACCCTTGCCGCCCATCAGCATCTCGATCCCGCTCGCTCATCTCGCCCCATCTGTCAGCTCTACAGTACACCCCGCATCTCCTCATCGTCTTCTCGCACTCATCCGCAGCCTCTCCACATACATTGCGCCATGCTCTAATCTCATCTACACGCCCTCTCTCCCTCCCTCCCTCGACAGCGCAGCGCGAGTCGTACTTGTTACTCACTGCTAGTAAGTAGGTGCGCCCGTCCGCGGCCCCCACATTCCCATGCCTCGACCTCCTCCTGCCCGGCCAGCGCGGTCCAAAACCCGTCGGTAGTGTATCTCGTCCCCGTCCGTATTGGCGTACGTATGGCACGCTCGAGGGTTTTTGCTTATCCGACGCGAACCTTTGCGCGTCATGAACCCGAAGCGTGCGCCTGCGGCCGAGTGCAACTTCGCAAGCAGATCCGCCGGACGAGCGACCACAGCTTTGCATTCGGGTATTCAATATTCGAGCTGTGGGCCGGCTGGGCACATGTACCGGCGCCCCGAATGGCGCGGAGAGCCCGGTTATGTCATATTTCGTCACACATTTTCGCGGCTCTGCCGCGTGCAGAACAGTGCCTGGACGTGCGCAGCTTCAGTGTCGGCATGACCTGCCTCTCCGAATCCCGATGTTCTCGCCTCCCATGCTAGCTCACTGCGTGAGTACTCGAGCAGTCGGGACTCGGCGCGTCTTTCGACCCTTTGCGAGCACTGCTCGTTGACGCGCGCGTCATACCCTCGCTGGAATGAGTCCCGCACGCGCGACACCGCCATCCGACGAGTGCTGGCGAGGAATATACTACGACATGTCGACTTCAATACGTCCTGGTCTGAGGAACGGGTGGGAAGACTAGGTATGTACCTTATCAAACACCTCTCTCTTACGCTCTCTTGTGCCATCGAACTCACTAGTTCAACGCGTGTCTGAGGCCGGCCCCTTCGCTGCCCGTGCCCGTGGCCTGGCATCCCTCCATTCACGGGTCGTTGTCCAGCCCTTCTTGCAGTCTACTGTCCAGGCGGAAGTTGCAAGGACTCCCTTTTCGGAAGACGACGGCCTCGCACGGGATTGAGACCGAGCTTGGGGTGCCTTCCTCGACGTTCCACTGGGCCTATTGGTCTGCGCCACTACCCTGGCCTCGGAAACGCGGCGGTCTGCAGAGCTGTTGAAGGGGCGGGATTGGTGTACAGGGCGCAGGGTGTGGTCCCGGTGAGCTTGTTCACTACGGGAGGGGCCAGGGGCCGCGGACCGCGGTGGCTACGAGGTGTGTCCGGTTCCCGATGACGCTACGTCGACTTCCGAAAGTACGACTCATACCGCGGTTCCCCCATCTGCTCTTCATTGGACAACTCGCTACAGAGCACAGAGAGAGCCTGGCCGAACCCTTGTTGGTACTATCATCTACTCGCTGTTCAACTTTACCGATGTCGATGTAGCACGCTCCTATGCATTGTCATCCCCTCCACCATCCCTTAAGTGGGCATCGACATCCGGGTGTGCGGCTTTCTCGATACCTCGAGTGCCCCGGTCGCCGTCTCCATCAATCACTCGAACCGGTTCCTCGCTCCAGTCACCGCTACTGCACCAATCTGCAGAAGCAGCCCGGTTCGTCGCACGTCTCGACTGCGTACTCGCATGTTCTGACTCTCGGGTTCCTGCAGGGAGCGAGCTGCCGTCAAGGCTACGGATGACGTGGGCGGTCTCACCCTCACCCGGCGACTGTCGCAGATCACATCCTCGGACGGCGTTGGATAGCGAGCGTCGGACATTGACTGTGCGCCCAAGTTCCTTGTGTACGTTCTCTTGTTGACCTCGTGAATAGATTTGCATCACACCTAGACGAAAGGTGCGTGTCCGAATACTTGGCTCCAATACAAACTCAGACCCCTTCCGAAGACGCCTCAACCGGACACGCGCACGCCATAGAAGTCATTCCGAAGCCATTATTGGATTATCTGGTAATACGATAACATCCACGTCGTTCCTCCACCGTTGCACGCATTCCAAAGCGGAGCACCGGATGCTCAGAGCGTGATCGGGAGGCACCCGACGGAGATGAGACCGCCCTGCAGTGCGAGACGATGTGAGTGCGCGCTCGCCACGACGCCGCAGAGGACCGGAGACTTACGATGTTGTTGTTCTGGCAGCAGACGGCCTGCGCCGAGCAGGAGCTCCCGCTGCCGACGCCGACGGCGGAGACGGGCGAGCACTGGAGGCCGACCTTGCCGGTGATGCCGCTCAGGTCGACGCCGAGGAGGCTCACGAGGGTCGAGATCGCGGTCTCGGAGCTCTGCGGCGCGGAACCGTCGTCAGCATTCCCTCGCGGTCAAGCCTGACAGCGGGTTCAAAGAAGAAACGTACGTCGTGGGTGGAGTTGCAGCACTGGACGGCGCCGGTGTTGCAGCTACCGCGGCGGACCGGGGTCGCGGCCGCGGAGAGGGCGAGGGCGAGGACGGAGAAGGCGGCGGCGCGGGCGAACATGGTTGTAGGGAGCGTGGAGGTGTGGGGGTAATGAACGTTGGGTGAGTGGGCTTGAGAGACGAGAGAAGAGATGCGGACTGGGAGAGCGCGGTGGGGAGTAGGAGGAGCCGGGGAGGGGGTATTTATCCCCGCTCGCCGTGCGGGCACCCCAGGCCTTGAGTCGCTTCTGGCTTCGCGGACAGCCGTGCATCGAACGCGGGCTCGCGACGGGCGACGGCGGACGTCTGCCGTCGCGCGTCGTAGGCGGACGCGTGCGCAGGCGGACTCGGTGCATGCACGCGTACGTCGTGAGCACCGCCTGGTGAGACTAGCGAGGGTCTAAGCTTAAAGGTAACGGGTTTCACAATAGATTAATTACATACAACGAGAGGGACCACAACGGACCACGGCAGCACGTACGGCGGCAGCAATGCGCCCACTTTCAAGCATTGCGTGATGGCCGGCAACGTCGTCTTCAGCCTCAAGCGGGCTCTGTTTCATCCTTCGGACTTCTCAGCGTCCCGCCAGGGTTTGTCGACTCAAGCGGCGCCGAGGGCGCGTTTGCCCGATCGTCTCCCTCCGAACACTGAAACGACGACCCAACGTCGCGCAAGCGCGCCTCCTACTCACGCGGCGGAGCCCGTGTGCAGCGTGGGTGAGGTGTCGGAGTCAGCTCGGCCAAGTCCGGGGATGGTACGGAAGGAGCGGAGGTGGGCGAGGCTCCAGGCGTCGTAGATATGCACTTGAGCTGCTCGCCATCCCACGACCCGGCAACTCCGACGGAGAAAGGAATGGTGAGCCCAATATATATATGCTTCTGGTGGCACGAGGGACTTCGGTGGACACCGTTGAGTAATTAGGGAAGGCGATGGACGTGGACAGTGGTGGGTATCACATATGCCGAGCGGGTCTCGAATAGCGAGAACGCGACTGGGCTGGAACATGATGTTGAACCCTTAGTGACATAGTTATCATTAGTGGCATAGCTTGCCGACCATCGCCCGTGAGGACTGACAACGACGACTTTGAGAAACATCGCAGATGCAAGGTTTTCGTAAGACTCTGGTTGGTACTGTTGTTTCCGACAGTAAGTAAAATATATGGCAAAATGATTGGTACACTCACACACGTTCTGCACGGCGCACGATAGAAGTAAGCCCGACCGGACATCCCGCTCCCGACAGAAGAACGCCTAACCACGCCCACCCACGAACCCCACCACCGTTCGGGCGCGGCGCATCCGTCCTAATCTCGACCCCCCAGACCCACCAGTTCGTGCGCGCCTACGGCCCCCGGCATCCACGAGCGCGGCCGCGCGGGGTGGTGGTCGGTGGGCAGTGCGAAGAGCGTGGTGCCGGTGAGTGCTTCGAACGCCATGGGAAACCCGGGGGCAAGAATACGGGTCCCGTCTGTGGAGAAGAGGCGGAAGTTCCGCCGCGGATGATACGGCCTGGTGCAGGAGTTGAGACCTGAGGGTGGTGATGACCTCGGGAAAACAGACGTCCGCGGTGAGCAGGCGGTTGCTGCACAGCGCGACGACGTACATGCGCTCGCGAGCTCACGCCCCGGAGGTTGCGGCAATGTACTCGCTGGGTGCGTTCGCGCCGGTGCGGTCGCTGGTGAAGGTGGGAGTGCAGGTGGAGGTGACTTGTTCCCAGACAGTAGTTCCTGTCCACGTGCTTCACAACGTCGTCGTAGTATGTGTCAAAGGAGGTACTGGCCGTCCAGGGAAGAAGAGACCCAGGCCGCGCGGATCGGAGTGTCGTGTTCCCTGAGCCCTGAGATCTCGGTGTCGAAAACGTGGGCGTGCGCACAATCGTCTTGAACGAACATTTGCGGTCCATTGGGTGACCTGGCGACGCCGGTGACGGCAGTAGAGAGCTGTCATTCGCGGCGTTCGGATGGCCTTGCGGGAGGGGAAACTTGTGGGGGTGGTCCAGGCGAGCTTGACCGTAGTCGAACGGCGTGGGCCAGGAAAACGAAGGAACGACTGGATGCGCACACACCGCAAATTCCCGACACTTGCTCGTGGCTGGAAACGATGAAATTGTGCCAGAACCGGTGGCGACTGCGAGCGGTCCACGACACGCAGACCAGATCACAGCGCGCAAGGGTCTTGCGGTCTTGTGTGGCGGGCAGTGGATCAAGGGCTTCTTCTCGATGAGCACGTAGGGGATCAAGCGCGCGTGAAATAAAGTGTATGTATCTGGTTCCAAGCCGGGGTTGCAACGTTGAACGTTGGCTGGCCGAGCCACTGTCTAGCGCAGACCGTCCTAAGCTGTGGGGCGCGCGAATCGTCAAGGAAAGCACCCGTTCGCTAGAACACTGACTTACGAGGCGCTTCACATGCGAGCACTGGGCATCACAGATGCAACGATCTAGCGTGAGAAGCGCACGCTGTAGCTGAACACCTAAGGATTAGCATAGAGAGGCTTGTTAGACTGGCGGTGTACATCGACATGTGAGCGAACGCACTTTTCGACTCCCCGTGAACTTCTTGCCCCGACATGTCCTCCCTCGTGCAGACTTCCCTCATGCAGACTAAGAAGCGTTGGAGGCACCCCCTGCTAGGCACCCCTCATCGTCTCCGTGTGGCTTGGGGTTTTGAAGGTCCCAACGGCTGATGATGGGTCTTGTAATGGGGCTGAATGATACGAGTCCGATTGGCGACCACGCAATCACAGGATCAAACTGGAAGTTGCGTCTTGGACAAGGATAAAGGAGAGGAAAGACCCAGGAGGAAAACCAAGTAGCGCGGCATTTCGAGCAGTGTAGCTTCAGAATGGATGAGCGGAGCGGCGGGCAGGGCGTGTCCCGTCACACATTTCGTCACACATTTCGTCACGGTCAGCTCTAGCTTACTAGATCCTGGGGCGCTGGCCATGGCGCAGCCGCCTGATTGAACTGCAACGCCCACCCTCACCATCCTACCGTCGCTGCCCCAAATTTCGTGACGTCCCCGCCGTAAGACTAAAGATGCGCGGTTTCAGATGGCGTCTTTTTCGCGGGTGCAGGCGCACGAAGACGGCCACGTCCCGATCTGCGGAGGTGCTCGCGCACACCCTCTCGCGCGCTGCGCCGTCCTGGCGCCCTCTCGTTCGCCTTTTCCGCACTTCTTCATCTTTACGCCGTTCTCTCGATCAAGCCTGTCCTTCGCCCACGCCCGCGCCTGTGTGCGCCTGTACGCGCGCGCACGCCTTAGGCCAGCCCTGCCTCCTTTGGGTGCGCCGTTGCCGGGTAAGCCATGTCCCAGTGCTCACATGGATTTGCATTTACTGACTACAGGTCGTCCACTTCGTTTGCTACGACCCCCCACTTCAACTGCGTGCACTGCCTACGACGTCTTCACGCGTGGTATCAACGCCGTCTGTTTGGCATCAGGCGTTTTTGAAGTCGGCAGCCGGGCATCTCCACGGGCCACGGGTGCGTTGAATCTGCAGCTAAGATGCCCACGACTTGTTCACATCTCCTCCCGCTCCCCCACTACTCGCGTTCATCACGGTTTTGTCCCTGCTCGCGAACTCCTGTACGTCGACTTCGCTGGTCGCTGTCGCTGCTGCCTCGCTCATCCCGTCGCACGACATCAGCCCCCGTGTGCTTCGCTTGCTTCCATCTCACGCAGTGGACGCGGCCGATGGAACGAGAAATGCGGAGCAGGACGATTTGGGCGTGCTCTCGGACGCCTTCGATCTCGTGCAACCCATCGTGCTCGTCGTCGGCATCCTTCCTCGGCAGGACGTCCACGCGCACGACTCGGTCTCCGATGGCGATTCCGGGCCGCGACCAGAGCGGACGTGGAAGACATGTCGCGGGCCCGCACCACCTGCGTTTCCTCGACGTCACCCCGCCCCGCGCCCGTATGCGCCCGCCTCAGGCGAGCAGTTCCCCTCTTCCGTCCCCACAGCTATCCAACTGTAGCCTAAACACTCGTCTTTCCAGCCACCCAGTCGCTCGCTCACGCCCAACATGTACCACCGCTCTCCGTCCACGAAGTCCTGCCGAGCAGTAAGTTGGCGTTCACAGCACCGACGAGGGGGATGATGGCGTACGAAACCCTTATCCTTTCCAGCCGTCCCACTCGAACAGTAAAATCAGCAGCAGCACAGGAGGCGAGAACGACGACTACGCACAGTGCAAGCCTAAGCCCGTCCAGGACGTGTGCGCACAACCGGGGGCGTCGGGCGGGTCTCAAATATGAAGACACATAGCCTCGTCAACTTGCCCGTCTAATACTCGTCCCCACCCGCGCGCCCGTATTCGCAATCACCTCCGTCCGGAGTCCGGTCACGACCCTCGCCCGCCGTCGGTGCCCGCGCGGCTCCCAAGCTTGTTCCGCGCGGATCCTTCCAGCGCAAGCCCGCACTACCCGTTCCGCCAACCTTGAGCGCACGCAGGCCGCCTAGTCCACCCCGGGCCCGACGTCCCCGGTACATACATCAACCACTGTCCACGAGTCCGACTCCCGAATGTTGGAATGCGTTGCAAAGGACCTCCACTCGTAAGTACCCACTCCAGTTCCACGGAAGTGACCACGTATTCCATCTATGTTCGTGTCGCGGCGGCCTCCATGACCTCCCTGACATTCATAGCCACCTACAGGCATACTACGTTCGCCAGGGACGTTGGTGGCGAACACGCAAAACTGCGTTTTCTGCTGGGCGCACCCGCGGACCGAACCGCCCGCAGGTGCGCGAACGACGCCGCGCTCAGCCGCGAACGCAGCGCGCCCTGGCCCTGCGCCGCTGCCGCGGACGCGCGACATGCTGACGCGTGTTGACGCGTACAAGTTGCGCACGATGCCGGGATCGCGATACCCTAGACATCCTTGTTCACCAGCGCGACGCCTCTGCGCTACCGGCCGCGGCCAAGGAGACGACGCCAACCGTGCCCGACGTGCAGAGCTTTCTGGCCTCACGCCGGATGTACCCACTGGGAAGACGGCGGACAGCTCTTGGTGCGGTTCGTGAGGACGGTCGCCCTGATGCGCGCCGGGAGAGCGGCTCGGCGGGCCACGGCGGCGCGACCAGCATTGGATGGGCCCTTTGCAGGCGAGGACACGCATTCACCTATTCGACATGAAGAGTTGGCTTCCAGGGTGGGTGCGCCGGACACTAGGACTAGTCTAGCAGTGTGGCTCCTTCGCACTGTTCGTTTCGATCCCTCTATCTACCTCTACTTTCAAATATAATGCGCGAATCTCATTAGTGATCACGCGATGTCTCCCTGTCGACCGCGAACGGAGTATTGGAAACCCGGACGCAGAGCACCTTTTCCTGTCGGCTTATGTATGGCGATAGTGAGCGGTCGTCCCGTATGTCGATGCATCCGGACGGGTGCATCGGTGTCCTTTGAGGCTGCCGGCCGGCACTCCGACGCAAGAGGTATTTAATTGTACAAAATAATCAAGGAATCAGCTTCGACATGACTGCGATCTAAGGGTCCAAAGCAGAGGCCATGAGGTCGCTGACACGGCGGAAAACTACATCTCCCCGATCATTTGAGAATCCGACCATCGACCCGTCCGCCGAAATCTCGTGCGCGCCACGCCCAATGTTGTTTGGCCACCGAAAGACGGCCTTTGTGGTACCTTCTTCGATGTTCCAGATCCAGTAGATAACGGGGGGCTTGTCTTCTATCGGGGCTGGCACGAATATTGCCGTCCGTCCATCCGCGGACCACCTCATGCCACTGATATCTGTAGCTGAGGCATGATCGAGACGGAAAAGCGTGGACCCGGTCATCGTGTCCACCACCGACCACGTCCCAGGATCCGGCAGCACTAGAACACGAGCACCGTCGGCGGCGAAGGGCGATGACTCAGGGACTCGTCGGGATAAGGAAACTGGGCTGTCTAACGGCGGAAAAACCTGCGTGACGACGGGGGTGTCCTCAACCGTCGTTGATGTGACCTTCGATGTGCGCATAATTTCATTCTTGCATACCGATATTATATGCAACTGTTCTTCTCCTTGTGTTCCTCCGATACGTAAGGCTTTGTTGCTGATGATCATGATAGAGCTCTGGATGTCGGTCGAGTTGTAACGGCAGATCCCGGTGCTCGAATCCCAAACAAAGTCGTAGGTCTTTGGCAGCGTACCATCTGGAAGCGTATACCGTAAAGTTGAAAGAACATGGTCGCCGACTGTAAACAAAGCAGGATATTGTCCTGATACGAGTCTCTCGCGCTGAATCCCGGCCAGTTCGGAAGACGGCACGAGGAGCGAGCGGAGATGCGCGAAGCTCAAAGCATCGCAGACATGCACCTGAGCAAAGGCGTCTTGAACAAATATCTGCGTGCCGTCCAGCGACCAGAGAACCCCAATAAAATGCGAGTCTTTAGCATCCAGCGGAAGGTGCCCGATTCTCTGGGGGATCTTGCTTGATGTTGAAGAGCTAGTCGCAAGGGGGAGAGAGTACATGTGGACGGTTGTGGAGGAAGCATGCGCAAATTGCGCCTCGTCGGGGGAAAATGCAACGCAATGGGACAGGTCACTGTCGGGGCGGTCGCTTGTTTTGAACCACTCGCTGAGCACTGGGAGGCCCGGCTCGGTATCCCAAATCGTGAGTTCCGATGTGTGGATCCCACCATGCGCAATGCTTGCTGCCCATTTCCCACAGGAACTGAGAACAAGGAAACAGAGATGGGTCGCAGATCCGTAAGGCGTGCAACGCCTTTCTGAGACAGGCCCTGTCATTCCAGTGACAGTCAGTGCTTGCTGTTTGCGATATTATGATAAGCGAACGCACCCAGGGTATCTAGAGGCAAGATATGGAGCAGTTGTTTGTTGTGCAGAGTTTCGAACCATCGCGATAATAGGGTCTCCCATCTTGGCAGGTGATTCCGAGGAATGTCGTGGACTAGACACACGAGACCGGCGGAGCGGAGACCATGATGATGATATATAGCCCGGGATAATTCTTCGACAGCATCTCTCTGTTCTTTCCAACAGGGATCGTCCCACGCGCAGTACACAGTCGCGGATTGATACACCAGACGGAGTGTTCGTAGCGAGTTCGGGAGGTTCACACAAGCGCGCAATACTGTATGGTCCGGTGGTACGTGCTGACCGCGAAGCACCGGGCGTTGCATCCAGACTGAGAGCGATTCAAGAGTTTGAAATAACGTGAGGTCCAAGCCTGGTCGGATGTATTTCGGAGTCAGCTCCATTCCCGTAGCAAGTGTCATGCTCTCGTACCCCCAAGCCGATAGCCTTCTAGCTCGATGTCCACAAGCGTCGCAGCGTTCTTGACTAGTAGCGTGGTTGCCGCAGCAGGGATTATCGGCACCGTGACCCACGGTGGCTGCATTAATGCTGTCAGCCTGATTCCAGCGATGTGAATTCAACAGATGTCACCTCGAAGATCCGAAGCCGCTGCAAGCTCCTTAGTCTGCCATGCGCAGACAGAAGCGGCTTATTTGACGGAGGAGCAAGTAGATGCATGCTTTCTACGATGATTTCCTCCAGCGAAGGAAAAGCGTACATGAGGGGGTAGAGATGGAACATGTTCTTGAATTTTACACCCCAAATGATCACCCGCTTCACATCCCGATACTGACACAGGGAAGTCAACGTTGCTTGCACGAGTGGAAAAGGCGTCATTCCATGGGCGAGAAACTCCCAAGCCTGGATGTGTGTAAGGTATGGGAGGAGGACAATCGGGGCAGTGAAAGGGAAGGGACGCGGGCGGCCTCGCGCAAAGTGCTCCACAGAGCGATCGGGCTTCAGCCGGACAACTTCGACCAGGAGTCGCAGAGTGGGGTTCCGGTCGAACGTGGCGCGGATGATGGGGAGTTGCTCGCTGCTAGACACCGTGAGCGTGCGCCAGAGATGGATGCGAGTCCGGGTGATCCATGACTTGTGTACCCGGATGCAACGAGCGAGGGCCGCGGTCGAGTGTTCAGTCGCACCGAGTTCATCAATGATGTGCTCGATAACCTCGATGGGGACGCGGGGGGACGCCATGATAGGACGAAAGAGGAGAGAGGGCGATGATGCGTTGTGGGTCGGGTCTCCCGCTCGAGGCTTGCCGGACGAGCTCAAGCCGAGAGGGCAGATCAAATTCAGGGCGCTCGCCGTGTGGAATTCCGACGGTAACGGATCATGCCGCGCATCCAGACAAGCCTCTCGGCCCGATATCGGCCACGCTGTGACATCACCTAATCTTGTCACATCAAGTTGTACCACGTGACTTGGCCACGTCTGTTCTCTCGAGGCTTTCAGCTTCCCAGGGACCAAACGCTCTGAATCGTGCCATGATCGCCGTCGACGAGGGTTGCTCGTACACTAAGTATGCATGTACAGAACACGCCTTTGCCCCGCCAATTGGCATCATGTTTGTCTCGTTTTGTTCTTCTCTACCCAGGGATGTTACTGATGAGTCACCACAGTGGATGCGGCCAGAATTCGCCCCAACCTGGTGCTGTCAAATGCCATTATACGCGACGCGCTTCCACCTCAAGACCTCATGCTCTCATTTCTAGTCCGGATCTCATGGCACGTAAGTATGGTCTCAGCAGAATTAACTTACGCCAGGATGATTTTCTGGCCGCCTGTCATCTAGTCAGTGAACAAAACTTCATTGAGCGCGAACCAATACTGAGTTATTCTGAATGCGCTCAAGGGCTAGCATCCGTCCATGCCCTGTCGTTATCAGAACGCACCACATATAGAATGCCAAGCTCTTGTCCACCTGCTCAAGTTTCCCTGGGACTCGGAGACTTCCGGCCCGACAGCAGCGCCCAAGGACTTCGCATTTGCGCCGCCCACGACCTGCCACATCCGCATCCACTTCGTCCATTGCCTCCACGTGTAGACTATCATTTCGGCTCTCGGAAGCTCTCGTAAAGGTGCGCACCTTCACGTCGTCCACCTCCGAGCACCTCACATGATCTGCTCACGAAGCTCCAGGCATGCATCTCCTTCCCACACCCGTAGGACACACCCATTCTTTTCCCCACGTCGCCTCGCGCGACCTTGAGCCTCTTCCCCATTGCATGCAAAGTTCGTAGATCTTGAAATTTGGTCGACGTGACTTAACGAGCGATTGCGCCGGCCGCGACCACGCTGTTCCCATGCTGGACGCGATAGCGAACCCGCCCATGCGTCGCGCATCGCGCGTCCCTGCTGGTCCCCATGCACTAGAGGCCGGATCTACATTGAGAATGGCGAGCGGCCTCGAGCCAGGCAAGGTACAAAAGTCACAAGAACAACGCATGAACAAGCCAGACGACCCTCCGCGAGATCCCGTCCATCACGCCCTCCTGACCGCCCCCGACTCGACTGGACCGTCTGCACATCGCGATGAAGTTCTCCAACGCCTTCTTCCGGTCTGTCGTGCTCGCTGTCGTGTGCGCCGCTTCCGCCAGCGCCGCTCCGTTTGCGAGCAGCCTCAAGCACACGACGATCCAGGTCCGCAACATCAGTCCATCCCTCGTCGTCGAGAGCTTCCACCCTGAGGCGTCGCTTGAGGTACGTCTTCGTCCTGGTATTTTCACTAGGGCTACAATAATGGAATGAATGATCTCTGACCTCATGCCATAGACGTTCGGTGAGGGACTCGACCACGCGCTATCGGCGCGCGACGTGTTCAGCATCGAAGATGCAACGGCCGCGTTCATCCAGTCTCGTACTGGTGTGGACGCCGAGTCTGTTGCATTCCGCAAGAGCTTCTCCAGCGACATCACTCAGCACGCGTTCGTTTCCCAGCAGTTCGTGCGTACTTCTACACATTTGCTCGCATCTTCCTCATTCATTCAACATATCGGTCTTAGAACGGCGTACCGGTCTCTAACGCAGTGGCGAACGTAGCCTTCAACAAGGACAACAAAGTCGTCTCGTTTGGCTCGTCCTTCGTCAAGCCCAGTGCGTTTTCCCGTACCCTCGTTTCACTGCACCTCTGACGATTTGTACTAGCGTCGGTCCCATCAACAACCCCCACGGTCTCACTCGAGGACGCCATTGCCAACGCTGAGAGCGCTCTCTCTGGCAAGTTCAACGAGCACCCCGCGACGCTCGAGTTCGTTGCCCTCAAGGACGGCTCCCTCGCCCTTACGCACGTCGTGCAGATCCAGAACGACGAGACTGGCGCATGGTTTGAGGCCTTCGTGGACGCGCACTCGGGCAAGCTAGTTCAGCTGACGGACTTCGTCGCGAGGGCTTCGGCAAGCATCAATCGTGCCTTCACCCAATAAGTTTTTCTCACGCATATGCCCTTGCAGTACCTTGTCCTTCCTATCCAGAAGGAGGTTCTCACCGAGGGCTTCGAAACTCTCACCAACCCCCAGAACACTGCCGCCTCCCCCGACGGCTGGCATAGCACCGGCTCCACGACCACGACGGACACCGAGTACGTCGTCTCCTTTCCCTTCTGATTGCCTAACACGCTAATTCCTTTCCAGCGGCAACAACGCCGTTTCCTTCAAGGGCGCGCAGACGAGCACGACCCAGCAGTCGTCGGCGACGGACAACTTCGTCTTCACCCAAAACCCGAACGCCGCGCCGACGACGCAGGCGAACCTCGACGCCGCGCGCACGAACGCGTTCTACATCGTCAACTCCATCCACGACATCTCGTACATCTACGGCTTCACCGAGGCCGGCTTCAACTTCCAGACCAACAACTTCGGCAAGGGCGGCACCGGCAACGACCGCGTCACGATCTCCGTCCAGGACTCGGCCGGGATCGACAACGCCGACTTCGCGACCCCCGCCGAGTGCGTCTCCTCTCCTTCTCTGCCCACCCCCGCTCGCCTTCCCTCGCCTTTCCCCGCCTTTCCTCCGTAGTTCTCGCGCGCGCAACTGACCGACGAGCGCACCCCACCACAGCGGCCAGTCCGGCCGGATGCGCATGTTCCTCTGGGACTTCACGAGCCCGATGCGGGACGGCGCGCTCGAGAACGACATCGTCGCGCACGAGAACACGCACGGGATCAGCAACCGGATGACCGGCGGCGGCACCGGCCGCTGCCTGCAGACGACCGAGGCCGGCGGCATGGGCGAGGGCTGGTCGGACGCGATGGCGGAGTGGACGGAGCACAAGGACGCGACCGTGCCCGACTTCGTCCTCGGCCAGTACGTCATCAACGACCCCGCCGGGATCCGCTCCCACCCGTACTCGACGTCCATGTGCGTTCGTTCTGCGCGCCGCCCGTCCTGCGCCCGAGCTGATCATGGCACCCGCGCGCGCGCGCGTTGACAGGACGACGAACCCGCTCACGTACGCGAGCCTCCAGACGCTCACCGAGGTGCACGACATCGGCGAGGTCTGGGCGAACATCCTCCACAACGTCTACGCCGGCCTCGTGGGCGTGCACGGCTTCTCCGCGACGGCGAAGACGGACGCGACGTAAGCGCAGACACCTTCTCTCTCTTTTCGCTGCACGCGTGCTTATCTAGCCCGCGCGCAGCACGACCGGCGGCAACACCGTCTTCCTCCACCTCTTCCTCGACGCCTTCACGATCCAGCCCTGCAACCCCACTTGTGCGTCCATCCTGACTTGTGTGCCCCGCGCGCGCAGGCGATCTAATCTCCACCTTGACTCTGCCACCAGTCCTGACCGCGCGCAACGCGTGGATCCAGGCGGACGCGAACCGCTTTGCTGGCGCCAACTTCTGCACGCTGTGGACCTCGTTCGCGTCCCGCGGACTCGGCGTGAACGCGGCCAACCACAGGAACGATTTCACGGTCCCTGCAGGTTGCTGAACGACCATTTTCTGAGTTGTCCGGGGCGGTTGCCCTTTATGGAGTCATGTGGAAAGAAAAATGTACACTATCTGTTGGGAAATTGTACAATATGACACTGTGATTTATTGTGCCATCACGAGGATTGCTTGACGAAGGCGTGTGCTTGGACAAAAGGTCAAAATTTTAAAAACTATTCCGACACGGGGAATCGAACCCCGGGCTATCGCGTGAGAGGCGATAATGTTAGCCACTACACCATATCGGATTCATATGTAGCAAAGTTGAATGAACATATTGTGCCCTTCATCATGTTTGAGGAAAGCCTTCCCCGTGACGTGACACATGCAAAGGAGACAACAATATAGAGATCACCAACTATAGTACAGCGAGCACATAAAACCAGCATCATAAGCTATTAATCCACCCCGAATCCGAGGCTGAGTCTCACGAGTCACGAGTGCCGTCTTTTGTCCGTATGCGATCCTCGTACTCGTACTCGAGCATCTCGTGGTCCCCCTCGCTTGCGCGGACGTCTTCTGGCCGGTGGTCGTAGCTGACGGAGGTGTAGCACAGCGAGCCCATCGTGCGCTCGAAGCGCACCGTCGACGGCTCGCTCTCGTCCGAGTACGAGAGCACGCCGTCTTGCGCCGCCTTGAGGTTCGCGCGCTGCAGACGGACGAGGAAGCGGGAGACGAAGATCGAGGTCATCCTGTTTCGGTCGCGCGCGAGGCGGGCAGATCAGCAGGGTGGCAACGGGGGGCGCGACATGGGCGAACGCACGGTTGGGTGAACACCGTCACGTAGCTGTGACCGCTGGCGGGATCGGTGAACTGTGCCGGGTCCGATGAAAACGGTGGGCGTTGGAAGCGGGAGACATGCGTACCGCGAGCACTGTGAGCACGACGTGCAGTATGTTCAAAGCGCACATCGCTCTGCAAAGAAATCAGTAAGCTGAGTAGTCGGTTTGAGAAGGTGGTTATGAAGGAGCCTACGCGAAGCAGTACAGTCCTGGTAGGGGAATGAGCTCAGTGTCAGCCTTTATCGAATACCGCATGTTCTAGAGACGAAACTCACCATCCTGAAGCAGAATGTTCGAAAACGTTGCTTTTCGGCTTTTCCATCTGCTTCTGGACACCGAAGTCCATACGAGGGTGGACCAGGTCACGAAGACGACGATGAGGTCGGCCGAGATAAGACATGTCCGCGATGCTATCGCCACTAACCGCGCCACAGATCAGAGGAAATTTGAGCGTACAGAGTAGTAAAGATACGCACGTCTGTTGGTAACAAGTCAGTGCGGTCACGAAGAGCAAAGATGCACATTACGACTCACTGCTTTGACAATTCCGCGCTCCACGTGATAGCCGCAGAACAGTGTCCCGGGGTGACTTCTGCGGGTTCCGTGAATGAATAGCCAGACTAGCCGGAGCTCGCGTCAGTACGATCAGAAGGGGAAGACGGACGCGAATAGATCCCACAAAACCGATGCCAAACGGTACCATCGACAACAGAAAGATAAGCCCAGCCACCGTGCGCCCCATCCACAGGTTGTACGAGGGTCTGAGGCGCATGAGCGCGAGTGCGCGCAGCGACGAGAATGCTGTCACGCCAAGCCGCGGTCAGCGGCGAGCGCATTTCGGAGCGACGCAGCCAAGCTCACCTGCCCATATGAAGTACCTCAGATAGTCGAGGGCATTGCCGGTCTCAGGGACGGCGAGACAGCTGGTGGAATCGTGCGTCAGATCAAGTTACATCCACAACTAGGCGGGAGTAGCGGAGCCACGTGTACGGCGTACCTCTGCGAACGAAATCGAATCAGTGATTGGCTCAGGGCGGGGGGAACCGGCGCACCCAATCAAAAGCATCGAGTACGTACTGCGGTTGTGCTGGGCGTAAAACGCGTGACCAGAGTGTAGAAGGCGTGGACGAGGGTGATGTAGCGGCTGGCGAAGAAGAGCGCAGTGGCCCCGGTAAGTGGCGTCCACCAGAAGTAGGCGACCTCTTGTGGGAGGAGAAGGAAGTGTTCATAGATGACGAGGGCTGGAAGGGCGCGTATTGCATCAGAAGCTTGCCAATGCTGCTTAAATTGAGTGTTAGTCACCGCTTGCGGCCACTACGCAGTAGCTGTTTATGACCCTAGGGACTGACACGTGTTAGACAGGCTTTCAGTGAAGGAGAAGACGACGCACCCATAGAGGAGCTTCGCGACAAGCCGAACCGCTTCTGAAGAATGGGCCATGCGCGCCGAGCGGCGTGAGGGGGGAAAGCGGACAGGATTTTCAAAGGAAGTCCTTTTAGAAGTTAGTCGCGAGCAGGAAGTCTACAACGTGGCAAATGCGCTAGAAGACTTGACAACATGCCGGGATGTGCTTGAAAAAGAACGAGGAACGGCCAGATGAACAAAGTTACCGATTGGACGAGCTTGGGAGAGTGAGACGAAAGGCTATAGCGAATTTGAATTTTCGATCTGGTCAGAGTCTGGCAGATTCATGCGAAAGCCGTCCACCGGCCCGGTACTCCGAGTGCCCGTCGCCGTTCCGTAGCCCGTAGCTGTTTGCTCTCGACTCTGATCCTCCCGACTGTCAACCAGTCCTTCATCGACATCTTCGACACAAGGCACGGCTTTTCCTTTGCTTGAAAAACTCACATTCCTACTACAACACCTTCTGTTCTTGGCTTGTCCCTGTATGCGCCTTCGAACCCAACCCGACCCCCGTGCCTCACTCCTCAGGCCTCAAACGACATCGAACTTTGTGGCCTTAACAAAAACGATGCTCACTCTCCGGCGCAGAGCCCATCCGTGCGCCATTGTTGAAATGACGCAGAACCTCTTCCCGGGATAATGAGGGCAAGAGGAGATAGGGACGGTGTGGATAGTGAGCTCAACTATTCTTTCTTTGTCCCCGACGACGTCCTCGAGCCGGGTAAGATCGTTTGGGCCGGTAACGACGCACGTTTAGCAGGTAAAGTACATGGTCGGCTCTGGGTGGATATTCGGGCGATGGCGAGGGAGGGGGGCCTGGGATTTGGAGGTCCCCCAGGAGAAAGCGAAGTTCGCGTCGAGTACTCACGCACCGCCCTTTGCAATCCCATTTCTCTCTGTTTACCATCCTCACCAATCATCGTCGTCGTCGTCTCCCTCATTACCGTGTTGGCGATCTCAATTATTGCTTGGAGGTCAACGTGTAGACCTGTGTAGACGATCTGAGACGAGAATCATCTATCGTTGCTGACGAACAAGTCCACTACGTGAACGACCCCAAACTAATCGAGAGAAAGCTAGCGGTATCGTACATACATACACACAGGCTACAGCGCAGATGGATCCGTTCGGCCTCACCTATGGTCGAACCGTTCCTCGTCGCCTCTGTGCCCGTCAAGCTCATGCTCTCCGCCGCCCGCCCCGCCTCCGGGCACGTAACCTATCGAGCCCATAGCACGCTCGAAGCGCACTGTGGAGATTTGGGCGCCGCCGGTGTCCAACTCTGAAGACCCTCTGTCCTGCTCCGCTTCGACGTTCGCGCGCTGGAGGTGGAGCAGAAAACGCGAGACGAGGATAGACGTGATGCTGTAGGCAAGAGACGGGAAGGCTGTCAGCACACGGGGAGTCTGCCCATGTGCGAAGGCAGAAAAGTGACACGTACGGCTGCGTGAACACCGTCACGTAACTATGCCCGCTGGAGGGGTCGGTGATCTGCGCGTGTCGCAGTGATTGAGAAAGGAAAGCGCGACATGGTCAGGGGGACGCTTACCGCGGACACGGTCAACGCTACGTGCAGGATGTTCATGACGCACAGCGCGCTGCGTGACCACGACGTGAGATAGCTGACGGGACGATGCGGGACGTGCTGAAGCACCCACAGGAAGCAGAGCACCCCTAAACAAAAGCCGGTTCAGTCAGCCGTATACGAAGCTTGAAGATGCGCCTCACCGTCGGTAACGAGGACGCCGGAAAACGTCAGCCTTCTGCTCTTCATGCGGCCCCGCGCGGCGTCGCTCCACACGAGCGTGTACCAGGTCATGTAGACGACAAGGAGGTCCGCCGCGATGAGACACGTCCGACTTGCGATCGCCACTGTAGGTGATTATGAACATCAGTGGTACATCCCCATGAAAGGCACGTTCTCCGCCCTTACAGCTGCGCGAGGAAAGCCGTCAATGCACGGATAGCACGATGAAAACGCCGGTTCGACGCACTTCATGGACAGCTCAGCGCTCCAAGTGATCGCGTCGGCGCACACTCCAGGCGCAACCTCGGCCGGCTTCGTGAATGCGTAGCCAGACTGGGGCCCGATCGGAGTATATGATGTCAGCTTGAAGTGGACTTTAATCAAAGGAAGAGCGGAAGCGACTGACGAAGCTGATGCCGCAAGGGACCATGGAGAGGAGGAACACCAGCAGCGCGATCGCCCGCCCCGACCATTCACGCTGTCCGAGACGCAACTTCAGCAGCGCAAGGGTGCGCAGAGAAGAGAATGCTGTGATCGCGAGTGGTCGGTAAGCCACAGGTAAATGCAGGGGCAGGCGGGCCCAGACTCACCGGCCCAGACGGCGTATCGCGAGAAGTCGAGTGCGTCCGCAGCTTCCGGAACCACGATACAGCTACGTGTCGCCGTGAGCCTGCTGTAGTAGTACAACCGACCCGCTACGCGCACCTCTGGAGCGGAAGCAAGGCCAGCGACCGCACTTAACGATCGAGTGCTGCTAGGGCGGCCTGGAAATTCGCGCACCTTTGCTGTAGTCGGAACAAATTTGTCGACGAACGTGTAGAGGGCGTAGACGAGGGAGATGTACCGGCTGGCGAAGAAGAGCAGGGTGGCACCGGTGAGCCGCGTCGACCAGAAGTACCGGACCTCTTCTTCGAGGAGGAGGAAAAACTCGGCCACGACGATCGCTGGTAGGGGGTCAGGTTGAGTGCAGCGGGGGCGTCATCGAGAGGAAGATGAATCACCATCAGACGCTACTACACAGTAGTTGTCGATGACCCTGTAAAGCCGGCTTAAGTGAGAAACAGTTTGAGGACAGAGCGGGACACGTACCCATTGGTCAGCTTCGCGATGGCCTGCATGGCTGGTGTTGAGGAGTTCATGAGTCCGGAGTGAGGCACACTGGAGAGGTGGGGGGAACTGAGAAAGAGTCAGACCGTACTTCTGAAGCACTCTGCCCCCCATACAAATAACGAATACGCGAAAACCTTGCCGTGGACTTGGGAATGCTGTGGTGCGGAGCGCTGCCACGACGGGAGATGACGACTGTCCACATTGGAGCAAGCGCTGCATATATCAAGAGAAGGTCTACTCAGCGCAGGGTCAGACGAGCTCAGGTGGCGTGGTGAGAGCTACGAAGCCAACGGCACGAAGGTACCGGCTGCATTAGACCCATCTTTGGTCTGGCCGTGACCTGTGGGGCGGCTCCTGCGTGTGAGTGCGGACACCATTCCGCGGTAGGAGCGCGAGCGAAGCGTGATGTACTTGCCTGCTAAATTTGTCGTCACGAATCATGACGGCTTCGTACAGAGCTGAGAGATGCCATCCAGGACGATGGAAGGCGGTCACAGATGAAAGCATAGACCAGTGACTGAGGGCTTGAAGTATGTGTACATGCCGTCATCGGGGACGTCTGGAAACGGACCGGTGTCCCAGAGGGTTTATCCCTGTTGCCTTTCGCTACCATCGCGAAGCTATTGAGAAGATAGGGATCATTGCATGTACGTGAGGGTTCCGCATGAAGACAGTTGTGCAGGAAGACTCGCTGAGGCGTACGCTCGAGCGTCACTGTGGGCGATTCCCGCGCTGCTCTCTCTCTCTCAACGTCGACTCTGGTTCATCACCCCGCTGTTCTCCCCATACCTCTTTCACCTTCCTGCGTGGCGTCCACTCACGAGTTGCGGCCATCTCGAAAGTCGACACAATTACCTTAATTCCGGGTATCAAGAGCAACTAATCAGCGCGCCTTACGGATGGTGAAATATGTATGTAGCGCATGTGGACCACTGGGTGGAGCGGCTAAGGTGCGCAATTCTTGTATCTCTCTCGATGTCAACCTCCTCATGTCGTCGACCACCGACTTTAGGACATAGTGTGCTGCCTCGACATATCTGCACACACATCCCCGTGAGTCCTCCGAAGTGGCCCGATGCGTTAGGTAGCCTGTTCGGAGGGCGGGGAGTACTGTTGTAGTCTCGGCTTCCCAATGGAAACAATGTCTATCCCCGAGTTGAGCGCGCGGCATCCATCACCGCAGGCGGAATTCCCCACGGCGAGGCGATTAGGTTCGCGCTCTCCTTGGGTCTGCTCTCTCGCCTCGTCCCGCAAGCCTCCAACGAGAAACTGCCCTCACGGCGCACCATCGTCCTTTCTCCTCTGTCATCCTGTCATGTCATTTCCCCGTGTCCCCATCGAGGTCATTGAGCACATGATCGATGAACTCGGTGCGGCCGAAGATACCACGGCCCTCGTTCGTTGCATCCGAGTAAACAAGGACTGGATTCCCCGGACTCGCATCCATCTCTGGCGCACGCTCACGGTGTCGAGCAGGAAACAACTCCCCGTCATCTGTGCCACGTTTGACCGGAACCCCACTCTTCAATCCCTGGTAGAAGTGGTCCGGCTGAAGCCCGATCGCTCAGTGAAGGATGTGGAAGGCCGGCATCCGTTCCCTGTCACTGCCCCGATCGTCCTACTCCCATACCTCATCCACATTCGGGCTTGGGAGTTTCTCGGATACAAAACTAGAGAGACACCTTTTCCGCTCCGGCGAGCGACGTTGGTTGCCCTGAGCCAGTATCGGGATGTGAAGCGGGTAATCATCTGCTGTGTATATTTCAAGAACCTTTTCCACTTCTACCCCCTCCTGAACGCTTTTCCTGCCCTGGAAGAAATCACCCTAGAAGACATTGAGCATGCTTGTATTTCGTCAAATCCGTCGCTTCTGTTTGCACGACGCAAATGCAAGGGCTTGCAGAGGCTTCGGTGGTTGAAGGTAACACCTAATGAATCCACATCGTTGGAATCAAGCTGATAGCAACCCATTTATACTAGTTTGCTCCGTTATCGGAAATCCATCCTACCGCGGCAAGCACGCTGTTTGTCAAGAACGCTGTGACGCTTGTGGTCATCGAATTGGACGGCTCTTACCTTGCGGGTATGAGAGCATGACACTTTCCAAGTAAATGCAGCTAACTCAGAAACGGATCCGCCTAGACTTAGACCTCACGCTGTGTCACAATCTTGAGTCGCTCTCCGTTTGGATGACACTCCCGGCGATGCTCATCTGGAGCCAATTATTGGACTATACGGTATTGCGTGCTTTCATGAAGCTCCCAGGCTTGCTACGCACACTCCGTCTAGTGTTTCACTCCGAGATGGTATACTGGGAGTGTGAAGACCCCAGCAAGACAGGAGAGAGAGAGATTGAAGAATTCTCTCAGGTTGTGGCTCGTCATAATCGTCTCCGCTCCGCCGGTCTCGTGTGTCTAGTTCACAACCTTCCGCGGAATCACCTCGCAAAATGGGAGACTCTGTTCTCACGATGTTTCAAAACTCTGCATCATAAAAGCCTGCTGCATATCCTACCACTGGAAAATACGGGTATTTCTCTTGTTATGATAGAGTAAACGGCAAGCACTGACTGCCATAATCACAGTGTCTATCTCAGAAAGGCGTTTCACGCCTTACGGATCTGCGCACTGTCCCAATTGCCTCGTCTTCAGTTCACGTGGAAACTGGGCAGCAAGTATCACGAATTGGGGTGCCGACCCAGCCGTAACGGCGCTCACGATTTGGGATACTGCGCCAGGCATCCCAGTACTCACCGAGTGGTACGAAGAACACACACACGAAGACGAGCCCCATCACTTTGCGTTGTCTCCCGACGAGTTGCAGATCGCGTATGTCTCCTCCAGAACCATCCACATGTACGCTCTCCCCCTGGCGACTAGCTCTACAACATCTAGCAAGATCCCGCAGGGAATCGGGCGCCTTACACTGGATGTGAGAAACGCGCCTTTTGTCGGGGTTCTCTGGTCTCTGGACGGCATACAAATATTTGTTCAAGACGCCCTGGCTCAGGTGCATGTCTGGGATGCTTCAAGCTTCGCGCATCTCCGCTCGCTCCTCGTACAATCTTCCGAACTGGACGAAATTCAGCGCTTGAAGGGCCACTTCGATCGGTCTTATTGTTTCTCTGCAGTCGGTCATCGTATTCTTTCAACTCTACGATTAATTCCTCATGAAGGCCAGGCGAAGAACTACATCTTTTTATGGGATCCGAGCACCGGGACCTGCCATTACAAGTCGACCGACAGCCAGAACCCTATTCTCAGCAGTAAATTGTGGAGCGGAACACGAGGAGAAGATCAGTTGCATGTCATCTCGGCATGCCAGGATGGAACTCTGCGCAAATCGAAGGTCGCACCAACGGTCGAGGATACCCCCATCGTCACGCCAGCAGTGTTTCCGCCAATCGACGAATCAGACCTGTCATTCGGCCGCCGTTGGTCACCCAAGTTCACCGCCGACGGTGCTCGTCTCTTGGTGCGGCCGGACCCTCAGACACTGTCGGTGGTGGACACGATGACCGGGTCCACGCTTTTTCGTCTCGATCATGCTGTGGATATCTATGGCATGGAGTGGTCTGCAGATGGACGGACGGCAGTATATGTGGCCAAAGAAAACGACGTCTCTATCTGCTGGATCTGGAACATCGAAGAAGGCACCACAAAGACCGCCTTCTGGTGGCCAGACGGTCGCAGTATAAACCGGCTCGCGATTTCCGCAGACGGGGTGATGGTCGGAATCTCGAACCGGGCAGGAGATGTGGTTTTCCGCCGTACCAGTGACCCCATGGCTTCTGCTTTTGACCCGTAGATCGCAGTCATGTGGAATCTTGATTCCTTGATGAATTTGTACAATTAGATACGTCTTACGTCGGGATGCCGGCCGGCAGCTTCATAGGACAATGATACACCCATTTGGATGATGTATGGACATGCCGCACGACCGCTCGCCATCACCATAAGCCGGCTGGAAAAGTCGTTCTGCATCCAGATTTCCAACTCTCGGTGCGGGATCGACGGCCAAGCATCGCGTGATGAGATTCACAAATCCCATTCGAACGTAGCTTGGCGACGCTCAGCACTCCTATTCGCACACCACATACAACAAACGCGACTTTCGCCACACGCCTATGGAACCCCGCTCGTGGGCGACAAGAACGCCCCGTTCTGCTCCGGGGTCAGCCCCTCCACCGCCTTCAACATCTTGCCCACCGCCGCCTCCGCCGTCTGCACGACGACGGGCACCCCCTTCGCCCTCCACGCCGCGATCTGCGCGCCCATCGCGGCGAGGAGCGCGGGGTCGAGGTCGCCAGGCGGCATGGTCGCGGTGGTGTCCACCGTGCCCGGGGAGACGGTGGCGACGACGAAGCGCTCCGGGGCGAGCTTGGCCGCCCACTTGGCGGTCGCGGTGTGCGCCGCGGCCTTGCTCATGCCGTAGCCGACCATGTTGTCGAGCGCGAGGAGGCGGATGACGTCGGGGAAGCCGCCCTCAGTGCCGATCACGACGACCTTCTTGGTAGGGCCGGCGCGGAGGAGGGGGAGGAAGGTGGAGATGCTGTGGATCGGGCCGAGCGCGTTGATCTTGAACTGCGACGAGAGAACGGGTGGGTCAGCTGGGGTCGCACTTGGAGTGGTGCGGCAGGACTGACCATCTCGATCAGCGCGTCGTCCATCTCGTCTAAGTCCTTGCTGCGCGGGGCATTGCGTCAGCATCGAGCCACGGGCAAGAACAGGTGCGCTTACAAGTCGTCGAAGCCCTTGATCACGGAGGGAACGTCCAGCTTCGCGGCGTTGTGGATGAGGCAATCCAGCTTCCCCCCGGAGAGCGCGCCGACGGCGTCTGCGGCGGCCTGTCGCATGTGAATGATGAGCAGCAGACACAACGAACGGCCCAGGAAAGCCAGACGCTGACCTTCATCGAGGACGGGCTCGCAACGTCGCCTTGGACGATGTGCACGTTATTCAGTCCCTTGACGGCATCGCTGAGGAAGGTCGACGAGGACGGGTTGCGCACAACGGCGTATACCGTGGCATCGGGATGCGCGGCCTGTTTTCTCGAAGTGAGCGCTGCACCTCGTGCTCATAAGGACGCGGGGCACCCACCAGCTGACGGACGAACTCCAGACCGATCCCGCGGGAGGCACCAATAACAGCGTAAGAGGTTGGCATCTGTGAGGGGTGTGGTCAAGAGGCAAGGTGGGTGGAAAGGAGGTGGAGACGTCCTGGGGCTTGAAGGCCCGTTGACAGAAGGTTAACGTCTGTCTGGACGATCGAAAACTGAGTTCGATTCTGGGAAACAAAGTTCATTGTATAGCCGCGGTGTATTTGTAGTCGTTGCACTTGAAAATTTGAAAGCTGGGACCCTGTGACATTTTCTGACGCTGTCGGATAGAAGGAAAGGTCAGTTACGAGCGGACTGGCCGAGACAGGCGTCCCTTAGGCTTTGGCCTTAGTATTGCGCCAGATTGAGAGCTTTCGACAAAACCTTCTACTCGGCTCTGAGTGGTTTCATGACGCACAAGGCCTCGTCGATAGACTGGATGCATGCACATATGCGTGTGGATATGTGTTTCCATGCGTCGAAGCACGGCGGCATATAGAGCGGGTTCTCACTTCTGCGTCGCGACGCACTCGAGCTTGAAGCGTGCGGCCTCCACAGCAAGTCAGACGTGTCTCGTCTGCGACATTACGTCCAGCTCCAGGATGTTCACGCGCACGCGCATTTCTGGTGTTCGCCTGGATCCAAGTCGCCGCTCGCTCCATCCGTCGATGGCGCGCTTGAAAGCAGCCGTCTGCCTGACCCTGAGGCCGATCGAGAGGTCGCGTGAGTTGCGCTTCGCCAGGTCTCGCACGAACAGCTGCTCACCGCGTCCCCGCGCGCTTGAACTCCACCAGCCACTGGCGCACTGTGTGTCGAGGCCGTCTATATTCCTGCTCGGATAAGAAACTCTTATCGCGATGAGCGCATCCTTTCAATTTTTACTCTGGGCGCCCTCACCTGGCGTTGTACCCGCACGGACGACCTCCTCGTGAGGCAACCGGGCGGAGTCCAAGGGTCAGACTGGAAGCGCACGAAGATTGGGCAGGTGTAAGGCTAGGGGGAACGAAATGAGAGGCGAGAGCAAGAGCAAACAGAGCTGTATTAAGTAATGGCAAGATAATAGATGAAAAGTACGGGGACGCATGTACGCATGTGGTCCGGGACGGGGGAAAGCATGTGCTGATATCCAACATCCTAACAACCTTTTGCCACGCCGCGAGGGCCGAGACCGCGACGGTACACACCGCACGTCCGGCGCCCTCCCTGGGGTGCGCGGAGTCACGGCATCTACTCGTCGACGGTGCCGGAGGAGGCGACGACGACGCGAGTTTTCGGCCGACCGGACTCGCTGCCCGCAGCCTCAACTTGTTTGACGACATCCATACCGTCGACGACTTCGCCGAACACAACGTGCCGGCCGTCGAGCCATGACGTCACCACAGTCGTGATGAAGAACTAGACGTAAGGATGAGCATTCGTTCCACGCACGAGACGAGCAAGACGAGCGGAGAGACAGGAGCGAAGGATGGGCGGTGAGGCGCGAGAGAGGCATCTGGAACGACTGGGAGATGTAACGGGCACAAACGCTCACCTGTGAGCCGTTGGTGTCAGGGCCAGCGTTCGCCATGGACAGGAGACCGGGCTTGGTATGCTTGAGGTCGAAGTTTTCATCTGCCCGGCGCAGGAGCTGGGTCAGCACACGGGAGCGGCGCAGGCTGTACGCGGCTGTTGCGTACCAGAGAATTTTGCACCATAAATCGACTTGCCGCCCGTGCCGTTGTGTCTTGTGAAGTCGCCACCCTGGAGCATGAACTGCGCCGCCAAACGGCTCAGCATCCCGTCGAAGCCGCGGGCGCACACGGGGAATGGGGGACGTACGTTTGGGATGATGCGATGGAAGCCGCTGCCCTGGTAGCCGAAGCCGTGCTGGCCGGTCGCGAGCTCGCGGAAGTTCCGCGCGGTCTCGGGCACGACGTCATCGTACAGCTTGAAGACAATGCGACCGGCAGGCTTCGAGTCGATCGTGATATCAAACTGCGCGTATTCCAACTCTGGGTGAGCTCCCTGTTCTCCATACTCCTGCGTGACGCGTACGTACGAAGACTTTCGACCTGGGGCGCAATGCGGCATATGAGTATGTGACGTGTCAGGGTGCGCGCGCGAAAAGGACGTACATGGGTTTTGCAGCAGCAGACGCTGTGCTCATAAAACGGCGGAGGAAGGAGGTCATGATGTGACAGACAGACGGGGGGTAGACAAGGTCAGTGGGGGGAGGAGGACAGATGCGACTCAGCTCAAGCGAGTGCAGGCGCCCGGACGAACATACCGGCACGTGACTTGCGACGGAGGCTCGTGGGCGCTCAGAGCGGAGGCTCGATATTTAGAGTGCGGGAAGGCGCGAGTGCGAGTGTGCGCGGTGGGTATGTGGGCGACGGGGTGTGGCAGACGGAGTGTATTTGTAGGCAGTGGCCGGCGCAGACGGTCGATATAAGTACATAAGTTCGCGCGAGCAGGTGCCATCGGGCCCGCGCGCGCACGCAATTTGCCCGCCGGCCTTCGAACTCGAGCTCCCGCGCGCGCGACGGTATTGTCGCCGCTCCGGAACGGGGGTGACTTCTCTTCACCAGATCTCGCTCCAGGCCCCGCGTGGGGGCGCGCGCGCGACGTCGGGGTAGATCCTGATTCCTGGTAGATCGCCCACCCACGTGTTGGTGCGCAGTCTCCCGGCGCGTGCTCAGCGCTGAGTGCACTCGTCGCCACCGTCGCGGGCCTGACGGCCCCGGAGGCGCGCCGCGCCCGATCGCCGTGATGCACGCGCGGGCGGAGGCCAGGTGAGGCGGCGTGCTGCCTCTGGAGTCGGTCCTGCGCTGTGGTAGACTCGCGTCGTGCGCGCGCGTACTTACGCTTTGAGTTCCAGGTTCGCGTTGTCGTCACGGAGGCGATTCGGGCGCCCACGCGCACCACGATACGGCGATCGGGGGGAGGAAGGAGGCGGTGGATTTCTTCGGTCGAACGTGCGAGCATCAGAGAACGTCGTCCGCAGCAGGGCGGGTGGTGGCGTGCGTGCTCACCGGTTTACATAGTATGCTGCTCAGCTGGGTGCGCACGATGGCCTAGGCCCGGGCCGCCCTGGCCTGGTGAGGCGGCGAGGCGGCCGCGGGGATGATACTCAGCTGGTCTCGAGCTTGCAGCATTCTAATCTCGTGCAACCATCGCCGCACGCGCGCTGTGGCGAGTCTGCGATCGAAGCGCGTGCGGATCAACGACGTACTTCGTGCGCACTTGAGGGGGCCGTATCTTGGTGACCGAGTCTATATATTGAACTGCGCTTCTGTGTTCAGTCCTGTGAATCGCCGTTGGTTATCGCGCGTGAACGCCGAGCGCAGCGCCCACCACTCACGACGACCGGGAACTTGGGCGAGCCTGTTAGTCTGATACCTCCGATCAGTACTCGGCGGTCGATCGGAACGACGCGTGTGTACGGCACGAGCACCGGGCCCAGGCCAAGTCTGTGTGTACAAGAAGGTGAGGCTCTGGGCACTCGGGCGGACGAAGGCTTCGCTCGCCCGAACGACGCACCGTTCGTCTGTGGCGGAGAGATGGAGCCTACGGCATCGGCACCTCGGCACCAGCACCATGTAACAAGCAGTGCGGGGAGCTCGGATGTACGACCCGAACGCCCAGCACTACCCGCCCAGTGCGCATGTCCTCAGTTAGCAGTGGGGACGCGAGGTAAGGATGGGGAAACGCAGTCGCCGCTGCGCTGGTCGGAGCCCACGACAACGTCACCGGCAGCGGGAGCAGACGGCGGTGTCTGCTCGCGCTCCAGGGCCCCACGGCATCCTTGCAAGGGCCGCGCTCGCGCCCACACGTCTTTCTCGAACGCGCAGACGGACGCTTTGTAGGGCGCTCGCTGTTTCTCGCGGTTCATCGCCCCCTAGTGCGCGCGTGCACGCAGAGCGTCACGGAGGAGCTTCTGTGCGCGGCACGCGCCCGCGAGGCCGATCGATAAGACAGGACATGAGAACCAACGCACGGACGACGATGGCGCGACGGTGAACAATCGCTATGGGTCCCTCGCGGATTTAGCCTCGGGACTTCGCCTCGATCCTTGTCCGCTGCGGTGGCCGAATGCTGTGGGCGTCGTACACGGAGGTTTGAACGAACGTACCTCGTCCTGCACCGTGTTGGCCGCGCTTTGGAAACAGGGTACTTGGTCACGGGCGGTGCTCGTACGAGTAGATCGTTCGATGGAAGTCGAATGGCTTGGATATAGCGGAGTTTGAACATGTCGATGGAGTCGGCGACTTGCAACCACCGAGCCTCAAGCTCAAGATTACGGGACGGCTTCGGATACCGCATCCTAGCAGTATCCCTACATGGGAGTTGAGAAAGCTGGCAACGGGTGACCTTGCGTCCTAGTGCGGGGTTTAGCCAATACTTTTGAGTGAGAAGTCGAGAAGACTTACATGTACGTGTACATGCAGTGCGACACCGTGGTGATCATGGGAGTCGATATCGGTCGACAGCGCATATTTTGGATGCGGCTGGAAGGAAAGATATGTAGACCTAGGCAGTAAAAAACGATTGCATCCGTCCATATCGACTACCAGAACGAGGTGAACAGAAAAGCTTAACTATGGTGACCTCTACTGAATGTTCTTCGTGGTGAACCTGCCTTGATCGCCGCACAGGTCAACGGCACAGAACTCAGCTGCGCCATCGGTCCATCGCGCAGGCTCACCTTCAACCTCAACTCTATTCGACCGGACCCTAGATTTAGCCAGTGGTCTTCTCAAGAGGAGAGCAGGGCCGAGGCAGGAACGGGGGTGGCCTCTGGGGTGTTGCGCTATTTTCGCCATTTGTCTCCGGCTACCTTCTCGGAACTCGGCCCTCTGCAAATAGTATGAGCGCTGGCCCGTACCCATCAGAGGCGCGCTGGAGGACAGCGTGTAGGTCAAGCCGCACGCACCTCAAAAGGGCGGGCAAAGCAGAGACAAGCTCGGACTGAAACGCCGCGCAAATTGCCAGCACTGAATTGAAGCTCGCGTCCGGGGGTCACAGGGAAAAAGCGGCAGTGGCATGTGTATAAAAACAACAAAGGTCAACTTCAACTACGCATAGCATAAGAACAGTCTTGACCCGCCATTAATTCACTTACCGTTCAACGACTGGAGTGGTTCAACGAGTGGTATGTAAGCGAGCAAATCAAAGCTAAGCGCTGCGTGCCAAGCCTGCTCGGAGAAATGCGGGAAGGGCAGTGGCGGTTCCCACGCCAGAATATTACATACCCGGAATGATCGTCCGCGTTTGGAAGCGGGCTGTGTCCACCGAAGTCGCCGAGACTTGAACGCCGAGAACATAATCCGCGTGCTCAGGCTGCGCTCAGCATTACGCACCCTGTCCTCGTACTACCACCACCCTATCGACCCTCCTCCCCCTCCTCACCAGCACATCTACTCAGCTTTTCTGCACGTGCCCATGAGTGCGTTCTCATTCTCTGCACCGGCGAGAACGACGTCACTGATCGCGGTACGGCGCAGGCGTCCAATTTGGAGGATACACGGCTGTTTTTGCGGCGATCCTCGCCTTCTCGTCACTCCCAGGAGCACATGCGTACTGTTACTTCGATCGGTGAGTGTTTCCCCGAGCCTGGTATTGTGTTCGTGCTACCTGGTGGGGAGGGGCATCCAAACACGTGGGGATATAAGGGGCATGTGCGTATAACGCGTTGAAGTTGAGATGAATGCGGATGTGTGTTTGCAGATTATCCCGTTTGCTCCCACTGGTCTCATGTGGCTTCGTATGAGACTGACATACCCATGCTTGTTCTAGATTCGGAGTAGAGCATTGTACGTTGTCCACGGGAGTCCGCATTGGGCTCGCTGTCGCCGGAAGTACGTACCCTACTTCCCTTTCGAGCCCCCCTCGCCTGACTGCTTCAATCGTAGTCGTTGCCTTGGTTGTGTTTCTGATCGCATTCCGCCTCATGCGAGCAAGGGCTTCGCGCCGCCGTAACCTCGCTTATGTGAACACTTCGGCGGTGTCTGGCGCAGTGCCCCCAGCAGGCTACCCCACAGGCGCGCCAGGGTACTATCCCTACCAAGGGGGACCCGCACCGAACGATGGCTATGCGCCGCAGTACCCCATGCCCACTTACACCGTGTGTCCGAAATCATCGCAGTCGCCCCCGAGTTCCTACTATGCGCAGTACAGCCCCCCAGTGGGTCCGCCGCCTGGAGACCTGCACAACTACGCTCCGCCGGCTGGCCCACCGCCGGGACATCTTCCCCAGTACGAAGCGCCTGCCGGCCCTCCCCCTGCAACGGACCAGAAGCGGGGGTAGCGTAACGGCTCATTGTTCACGACCAGAGACTATGTGCTTGTATTGGAGGATGGAAGCGATCTTACTGTATCATAATATCTGCCACTACGTAGTCACGAGAATCGTCTGAGATCTTACGACTCCATTCATGCTGTGTGTCAAGGTAGGCATTGAAGGCGTACGAGGGGTCGCGTGCGGACGTGAGGATGGCACGGAACTCGACGGGGCAAAGGTGGCCACTGTCTTTGTGCGGGAGCGGGACGGAGGACGGAAGGCGGGCGTTTGCGGCGTTGACGACGGGGCGAGGCCCAGAATCCCCGCCGCCGCGTGGGTCGCCTAACTCATCAATTGCCTCCCACCACCACAACCTCGACGAGCTCGAGCCCCTCCTCCTCCCCCCTCCTTCCTTTCATGCCGAGCATCTTCTCGCGCGCGCGGACCACCTCGACCCCGAACAAGAAGACGGCCTTCGACCTCGGCGCGGGCGCGCACGACGAATTCGGGCGCATCCCCAGCCGCGGGTCCGGCCGCCCCGACCAGAGCCTCACCGCCAACCGCAAAGGCTCGAAAAAGGACGGCGGTGGCGGGCGGACCACGCCCCGCCCCGGCGTACGCCCGCCCGACGACGACCCGACGGTCGACTACGGCCCCCCGGACGGCAGCTTCCTCCCGCTCGTGCTCGATCGGCCGCGCTACGAGACCGACGACGACTCCCCCTTCGCCGCCCCCACGCACGACTATGGCTACCTCTCGTTCGAGCGGCACGTCGTGCTCGGGCTCGAGGAGATCGCCCGGCTGGTCGACGTCGTCGGGGAGGAGCTGGGCACCCGCGGGCTCACCGTCCCCTTCATCTTCTCGTCCCTCGCCCTCGACGTCTCCGCGACGTCCGTGAAGAGGCTGGTTCAAGTCTTCCTCAAGACGTGCAGCAAGCCGTCGGGAGAGGCGGAGAGGCAGTGGCGGGAGGAGGCGCGTTTGGCGGGCCCGCCCGAACTCGGAATGACCCTCCGATGGGGCCTAGCGCGAGTCGTGCGGTGGACGAACGGGCAGGAAGTGCGTGGGCTCGTCTCGTACGACATGTATCTCCAGTGGCGAGATTCCGAAGCCGGTGAGTGCATGCGTTGCTCTGTGCGTTGGCTCCGGGGCGACGTGGGCTTGGAAACGCGCCGCAGAGTTTCACCTCCTGCGTGTGCCGCCCAGTGCACTGTTGGTGCTGGATGTTGGTGCGAGACGGAGGTTGTAATTCGTGGCAATTTTCCGGGGCATGGGTGGTTCTCGCTATGCCCAAGCCACTGGGGACCGCTGCGGCTGTGGGAGAGCCGGTCATCGCCAGCTTCCATCACCAGCCAGGCACGATGGGAGAGCTTTCGCTCTCTTCCTTGCCTGTTTGTCATGCGACAATGCGCATAGCTCGGGGATTGTGGATTGCGGAAGTGCTTGGACCATTTGCACCCACTATATGCGCACAGGATTAGGCTGGGTGGTGCTGTTGGGGTCTAGATACCCCGTGCAGTATTAGGATATTCTCGCGTCTAGTCGGCGGAAGCATAAGGGGATGAAAAATGTCTTGCTTGCTTGGTGGAAGTGGGGTCGCTGGTATATGTTCAGCGGAACTGATCAGTCCTCGTTACAGCCATGAACTACCCTGGCATGCACTTCTCAGCATTCTTGGACCGTCTCGAGCCTCAACTGCAATTTCTCTTGGTCGGCCTTTTTACACTGCTCAGCCGTTTCATCGCCCACTCGGCGTCATCGGGACACACCCCTCCGACCTTGTCTCCACTATTTGGGCCATTACTGTTCGGGCTGGGACCGTCTACGCTCAACTTCCACCATGCATATCTTCACTATCTCCGCGCCGCAATAGCGACCGAACATCTTATCCTTGCATTCATTCGCTGGCAGGACGCCAAAGCCAGCTCGTCGAGTCCTGGGAGCGTACCCACTCGCCTCAAGGCCTGGATCCAGGGCTATCCTTCAATGCTTCCCCTAATCGGCAAGAACGAGCGTCCAGAACCACGGCGCGGCGCACGCACGGTCCGCGTCATGAGCGTGCGTCGTAACGTGCGAATGTATTCCCCCGACCTCGTCAAGACCACCGCATCATGGGCGTACCGGCCGAAGAACGCGACTTCCAGTGCAGGCGAGATGGCTTTCGCTGGCTCACGAGAGTGGGACCGCATTTCTCCCCCGACCCTCAAGCTGCCCCCACGATACTCGGACTCGTACAAGAAGCGCATGGTTCTCGGGTCCAACTTCCATCCAGACACCGGCGCAGCGGCCTCTTCTGGGTCATTGCCCCCTTCCCTGTCGTCGTCAGTCTCATCCGCTTCCTCCGTCACGTCGACACTGTTCGACGACAAAGAAGGCGAGGAGCGGTTCCGGAGTTTGACCGACCTAAAGTGGGGAGAGTTCGAGGCGATGGGTTTCGGGACGCAGACGGACGAGAAGAAGCTGCAGTTTGATCTCACCGAGGGTGCACGCGCGGTACGCCTCTTCCCCTCTTTCTTTCTTGTCTGTGCTGAAGCCCCAACCATCTTGCGACCATGGTAGGCCCGAGCCGCGAAGCGTGCGACGCTCAACTGGCAGGACTTCTCGTCGGCGGGGTTTTCGCGCTCGGACGCCCACCTCAGCGCCACCCTTCAATTCAGCGCCCCGGTCGCCAACACCATACAATCCTGGCCGGTTAACCAGGCGGAAATGCACCGCAAGCTCAAGAAGACGCAGAAGGCGTTGCCTGCGTTCGGGTGGGATACAGAGCCGGTCATTGGGAGTGAAGAGGTCATCGAGGAGGCGTTCGTGGACGTGTTCTGCGATCTCATCTATGGAGGAGGGTGGATGGACGACGAGCGGAGGGTGGAGACGGACAGAGAGTGCAATTGGGCATTGGTGAGTTCCGTGCAACATCACCTGAGCGCACAAGCCTCTTATATGCGCTGTGAAGGTCGAGTTCAAGGCTCTTCCGGTACAACGAACAACTGTGTCAGGGACTGCGGATCCGCGGACGGCCACCACACTCATTCTCTTCGAGGAGTTTGTGCCCTTCGAATACCGGCAACAACTCGTCGCCTCGGCCGGCGGCGCGCGTCGAAGACTACCCTCACTCTTTTCTTCCACCAACAAGTCCAAGCAATGGAAGCCCGCCGCCACTCTCAACGGCCGTCCGTACGTTCTCGGCGCAGTCCCACATACTCCCAGCTACCGCGAAGCTGAATTCGAGGGCCTGTTGCGCTCTAACGGTAGTTCGACCAAGGTCATCACCCTTAAGCGGGAGAAGCCAACGGGCGTCGCAGCCGTGACTCCTCCACTTCCTGTTAAGGAGGCTCATACCGGACCTCCTCTCGTCAAGGTGACTAGCCCGTTGTCGAGGGCTATGAATACCCTCCGTAGCGACTCACCCGTCTCCCCCAAGGATGAGAACGGCTCGCCGCAGCCCAAGAAAGGATCTCGTCTCCGACTGCCGGGTCTCCCCTCCTCCCCCGCACCACCGAAACGCGCCGGTCTCACACCGACGGAATACGAGCAGGTCGACTTCGATACGCGCATCGCGAGCTTCGAGGAAGAAGGTTCCAACAAGCGCAGTCGACGGCGATCGAAGGACGACGCATGGGTAGACATCCTCGTCGCGACGAACAGCCGGCGTATAGGAGGCCAGGATGCGGAGATGCGTCACGCGGCCCTCAAAGGCGGCCGGTCTGACCCTGAGCTCGCCAGCCAGGAGCTTTCCGAGGTCCTCGCAGGGGTTCGTGGACGACGCTTCTCGGACGACGAAGACGAGGGGATGGAGCCCGTGGCAGACCCTCACGGGGACACGGACACGCTGCAAGACTCGATGCTCGAGCGCGAAGACTCTGACTCAGTGCGGTACGGTCGCGCGGACGACGACGCGGAGGTCAAGCCCCGGAGGCGAGTTGGCTACTTCGACCTCCACCCAGAGCGTCGTCCGCCAACTCTCACCGACGACCCTCGCGATCAAATATCAAGACCGTCGTACGAGAGCGACACCTCCACGGAGAATCCGTACGCCGCAGGAACGGTGCAAACACGTGCCCACCTCAATGTGGACGACTCCGAGTCGAGCTACCGCCAGTCGACGGCGTCTGATTACGAGCCTGAACCCAAGGTCGTTCCTGAGCCGCCCAAGCCCGCTCCCAAAGAAGCCAAGCCCCTCCGCGCCCTCCCTGACCCCCATGGTCAACCGGAGGCGCCTGAGCCTCCTACGAAGGGTTCGAGCAAGACCGCGACGCTCATCGAGATGTATCGTGAGCGTGAGCGTCAGAACAGCAGCTCTCCGATCCCCTCCTCGCGCCTCCCAGTCCGGCAGGCGTCGCTGACGGCGTCAAACGGCAAGACCTCCCCCCATCCCTCCCCCACCCCTGCCGTGGTAGACATCCCGGAGATCGAGTCGACGGACGACAAGGTGAGCGTCGAAGATATTGAGATCGATCTTCCCACCCGCTACGTTCATGGCGCTCCCCTTCACAACGTCCTGGAGGAGGAGGAGGAAGAGTAGCTTCGTCGCTCGCTCGCCCGCCCTTCCGCCCTTTTGCGTTCACGCCCTTCGCCCGAGACGCTCCCTTGAACGTGCTCCCTTGAACGTTCGCCAGCCCTACCCCTTTTGTCTCGCTCGCGTCGGTCGTCTCTGAAATATCATATCGTATTTAGCACCGGTGAACACCCCGGCTACTACCGCCCCTCGCACCTTCCCGTGACTCGTACATGTACGTTCCCTTCAGCATCGTCATCACACACATCACACACAGGACCCCGTGCCTCTGCTTACCGTCTTCTCACTGCTATTCACGGGTCTCACTGTCTTGGATGCGCGCCTCACGGGAAAAGCGAGGCGCGGCTTGCTACTGCTACACCATCGTACATATTCACCGCATTCCTTTCAGAAGATACCACAGGCTGCTCCGGCTGCCCTTCACTTTACTTTACCACACGCTCTCGTCCGTACTCCGTACCCAGCACCAGCGATTCTTCTGACACTCAAACCCTCCCGTGAGGGCGTCCGCCCCCCCGGCACCCTCCGCTCTCTCTGAAACCTCTCCGTATGTTCTCCGCACCCCGCCTTCCGTCACCTATGTTGTGCTATCTCTCTCTTCCAATCTATGTCGAGCGTGCTCGTAACACGGACGTTATGATCAGTCTGCAGGATCTCCACGGCCAGGCGTCCCCCGTGCCGCGCCGCGGCCGCCATTCGGTCGTCGTCGTCGTTTTTGTTGTCGATGTTTATTCAAGTTTAATTTTTGCGCTATGTAACAAACGGTACAACTAGTGTCGTCCGCCGTCGGAGGCGCCGGGGAAAACCAACGGGTGCGCCTCTATACAAGCGACCGAAGTCCGTATGTATCAGCCCATGGACCTCGGTCCGGGTATAGCGGACAGCGGGGAGAGATAAGGTAGTGGTGGTAGGATGGGGGTCGGTAATTATGTTACAAGCGTCTGGACATTGATAACGAGAGCGTACAAAGCGAAGCATAGGCCCAATAATGGAGGCGATAATCGAGAGAGAGGGAGCACACCTACAAGTACAACAACTACGGCCACGACGCGATGCGACGAAACAAAATAAGAACGAGTCAATCCCCGCATGACCGTACGTCGCCGGGACCGCGCGTGACCGCTACCAGCTCGAGGGCCCGAAGGTTGCGCCGGGCGCGACGGCGGTGAGCGGGACGCCGCTCCCTACGGGCCCGTAGTCGGCGGTATTGGTCATGACGGTGTTGCCCCACCAGGAGCCGATGGTGCTCGTGCCGAGCGTGCCGTGCGCGGGGTACTGAAGGCAGAAGTAGACGACGAGTATGGAGATCGCGACGCCAGCATCGAGCCCGGCGGAGAGGATGTCTGTCGAGGTGCGGCGTTAGCGATGAAGATCTCCCTGAGAAGTGAGAAGAGGGAGGCGAAGGAGGAGATATTGGGGCGACGAGAGGAGAGGAGAGGAGAGAAAAGAGAAGGAGAAAGCGGACACGCACAGTTGTACTTGGTCCACCATGAGAAGTGGCGGCGGCGAATGAAGAAGTTGAAGACGAAGCCGACGATCGTCCAGGGCACGTAGTTCACCGCGGACGCGGGCGGAATGTAGGACGTGCCGTTGAAGATGACGGGGAAGTTGACATAGCGCAGGAAGGAGTGCGGCCACCACAAACTCGCCGTGTACGCCGCGACAGGGCAGAGGGCGCCGATGAGGAAGAAGTACGTGAGCGAATGGTAGATCTGCCCCGGCGAGAATTGCCGTTGCGGTCCGATCACACCCCAGACGATCGAAGCGGTCCCGAAGACTTCGGTGGAGGGGCAGATGAAACCGTCCGGCTGTCGAGGATGGCACATGTCCGGGATGTTGCTGAACATCCAGGACTGGACGCCGAGCTGCACGGTGCCGGCGACAACGGCGGCGACCACCTGGGAGAAGAACATCGCGCGCGGTGGGATCTTCATGTAGTGCCCCAACTTGAAGTCGGACGTGAACTGCAACGCCTGGGCCATGGTGTTGTAGCCCCATGTCTTAAAGAGCATCATCGCGATCGGCTTGCCGGGGAGCGCGTAGCCAACAATGAGCTCGGTGATCACGCTGTGAGCGGATTAGTATAGTGTAGGATCGCGGTTACTCCCGTGCGTACTTCAGTCCGATCTGCTGGTTCGTAATGGCCTGGATCATGCCGACCGGGATGGTGTAAATAAACGCTAGGAAGGTGTCAGTATCTGTGACCGGAAATATGCCGTAGGTTGCTCACAGATCATCAACGCTAGTACGAGAGCCCAGACGGGCATCTGCGTCTCTTGCACCTCGATCACGATGACACCGAAGATGAACATCAAAACTGGGAGGGAGAGAAGTAGGTGAGTGCTTGGTCGCTGGAGTGGAGAAAAAGAGTGTACCAAAGATTCCAGAGTACCACCAGTCGGGAACCTGCGGGTACCGTGACATGAGCCGGGCATGAATGTCGGGCTGCTCCGAGAGAGAGCGACGGCTCTGGATCCAGATCTGCTTGCGGAAGTAGACGATGGTGTGGACGATGGTCGCGGCGATGGCAGCGAACGAGAGCCCGTAAGACATCGCGAACGTCATGGAGAGGAAGAGGGGCGAGTACGCTTTGTACTTGTCTATGTCGAGGGTGTGATCGGGGGTGAGGATCCGGGTAACGTCATACGTCCCGCCCGTGTTGTCGTAGCTCGAGCGTGTCGACATCGGGATAAACGCCGCGTACCACGTGTTGGTGTAGTACAGGATCGGACAGAGCAGCCAGAAGAAGAGAACGAAGCCGACGGCGACGTTCGCGGACGCCCACCACGGTGTCGCGAGCGGCGAGCCGATGTACGCGATTTGCGACCAGTCCAGGGTAACGGCGGACATTCCGAGGCCGGTGTAGTATCCGAACAGCTGGTTGACGACGACGTTCTTGGGCGCGATCCAGCATACCCAGTTGAAGTAGCTGAGCGCTTGGAAGAGGTACCCCGGAAAAAAGTACCAGAGGAAAGAGGCGGCGAACGAGTAAAGGAAGAACCACTCGCGCGTGATGCCGCCACGGCTCCCAATACCGGCGTACTGCTGGGAGTGGAGGGTGTTGAAGAGCGCGCATGTGACGAGGTTCGCTGGCCAGATCATGGACGGGGGCGCGACGAGGAACCGTCGGGCGACGCCTCCGATGGAGAAGCCGATCTGGGCATGTCAGGTAACAGTGTTTCTGACGACGACAGTGTACTCACAAGTTGCGTGGAAGTGACGAGCATCCACTGATATCCGAAGCTGTACACCTCGCCATAGAATACACGCTGCACCGCGACGATATCTGTCTGCGTCGAGGGTCAGACAGGTGCAAAGACCGTGCAAGTAAGCACGTACCGCGTATGCAGAAACGTAACCGACGTTGGCCATTATCGTAATCAAGACGTGTTCTTTCATCGAAAATGGCCCGGGGTTCAATGAGACACCAAATATCCGGTATCCGGGAACGATGTAGGCCCATAATCTACCCAGTGGGTATGAGAGCAGCTGCGCGGTGATCTGAGGCGGGGTGAGCAGGCTGGTTTGGCCATAGGCAAGTGGCACATACTCCAGTGACTACAATCGACGGATATCGGAAGAAGAGGAACTGGTTGATACCCGGCAGGATTATCGCCCACACCAGACCAATGACCCAAGCGCGCAGCGTGGAGACGGGCATGTCCGGGTCGTCCGTGTTCGCGACAGCAGAGCGTACCTCTGGATATGGTGAATCGTCGTCTGCGTCATCGTAACGATTAGCCTGGCACTAACATTCGATCGAGCAAAGGCGAAATGTGGACCGTTAGGCGCTCCCACAAAGAATACTGCGCAATCGCAGCATCTTGATGCCGAGCTGCGGGTGCATGGTTCCCCCGCACATCTACCCGCTACGCCAAGCTCTCCGGAAACACCGAAAGAGAAGACGTACCAAGCGATACCACATCTGAGTCTATGTTCGGGTCGTCCCAATCATCATAGTCCGGGTCGGGCACTACATAGTGCTGTTCGTGATCGTGCAGGGCTGCAGATCGGAATCGAACAGATGAGCGACATTCAGGAGGCAATGGATGTAACGTGCGCACCGTGCAGCTTCTCAACTTCAACCGAGAGCTTTTCGTGCAACGACGCGGGTGACCTCGGCATATCGTGGGCGTGGTAGATGTGTGCCGGCATGATGGGGGCGAGGGTCTGAAAGGGAGGGGGCGAAAGGGGTCAGTGCCTTGTCCTGTACATAACGCAATCTGGGTTCAAGACGAGCGTCGCGGACAAGAAGATGGGGTGTCAGTCGCGGGAGCAATCTGCCCACCGCCGCGCCGCGCCGTGCGATGGGCTGACCGGCCGCGCTATCTGCGCGCGACGGGGCGTGTGAGCGCAGGAGGAAATGCCAGCGCGCGGATGGGTGCGCCATATGCTCTGCGCCACCACGCAAACTTCCGCGCCCAGCCCGCCATGGATGGAACATGGAACAAGGACGGGCCCGTCCCCGGGGCAGGCTGCAGGAGTGCAAGGAGGAAAGCACGACGAGGACCGCCTGGGCGCGCGCAGGGCTTCGCGCCCGACGGTCCAGACGCCAGGCGAAGACGAAGATAGCGGGAGTGGCGACGCGAGCTCGCGTTCTGTGCCTGCTGGAGCGCGTCGCACGATGACGCCGTCCGTTGCAGCCGGACAGCCCCGTCGGTGGACTGGGCACTCCTGCTCCCACCGGAGATGTGGATGATGGGCGGTGGAGCGCCACCAACCCCGCGGGAGCTGGGCAGCGGCCTGGGCTGATCAAGCGGCACGCGCGCTTGCAACGTCCTCGGGTTGCTGCGCTCGCCCCGCCGTCGTGGCTGACCGTGAATGTCGAGAGTCCACGGGAGGTGCAGCAGGGTACCCAACCAGACGAGCGCGGGACGCATATAGGGAGGTCTCTTGCGGAATGTACCGTATCCCCGCAGCAGAAAAGTCGAACTCACCTCGAGGTAGGACGAGCCCACGCGCGTATGTGGAGAATCTCCGGCCTGGAGGCTTGAGGGCCCCTCCATGGGACCTGAAGCAAGCGTTGCCGTCGTGCGCGCGGAGGGTGTCGCAGTGGGAGAGGGAGAGCGTCGGAGGGGAGCGGGTGAGCGGTTCGTGCCCCGGGCTATTTACCGATGATGGGTTCTAGCTCTCAGGCACGCCAGCCTTCTGTCAAACGCTTATCGCCCTGGGCCTGGTGAGGCTGACCAGCCCCAACGCCAGCCGCGCCGTCCTGAAACGTAGCTAGCCACGCGACTACTTACTTATACTTGCCCGCGTTTCAGCATAAACTTCAGGCTGTTGTCGCATAAAAGTTACGAGACCATAGGTTCAAGTTGCAAGTATCGAGCAAGTATCACATGTCAAGGTGTGGTTTCCACCAAGCGTAACACAGTGAGTATAAATCCAAAAAAAGCTTCCATTAGCCCACCGCGAGGGTCGAACTCGCAGCCTTCAGATACACCCGATAGTTCAAATGTTCAGATAAGAGTCTGACGCTCTATCCGATTGAGCTAGGCGGGCATGCCCATCAATACTTATATAACTATTCTATGGCGAACCCATTCGCACACGGCGTGAGAATATTGGACGCATCTGCTCCCGCCGTCTCACAAAATGGCGGAGCTCGCCACCCTTCTCTCTCTCCATCCTACGCTACACTACAACTCTTGCACTCGCGGTCCCCATGCCTGTCTCACTTCACGCATATATTGGGGATCCTCCTCCCTCCGTTCTCAGAAAACGCAAACGCCGCAATGTTTCTCCCGTGGTCCCCGATCCAGATCCCCCGTTGACCCCTCAGCGGGGAGACGTGTTCGACGCGCCCAAGGCCCGCTCGGCGCATACATACAAGACGTACTCGTACAAACGCGCGAGGAGCCAGCGAGAGGAAGAGGTGGTGCCCGACAGCGACGAAGGAGGCGACGCCCATGACAGTGAGTATTGATTGTTATAAACCTCACCCATCGGCTCATCTGTGTGCAGTTGCACGTGTGTCTCCTTCAGAATGGGAGGAGGAGGACAGTCCGACGAAGAAGGCAGCCGAACGCAGGATAGTCTCTGCAGCTGAGCCCACCGACAACGACCCGCCACCCCACCAAACGCGGCGTAAGTCATTCTCTAGTGTTTACGTCGAAATTCCGTTTGCACCGCGTCCATCGTCCACACGCAAGCCATCCGCCACACTCGCTGCAAGCGCCTCGTCCATCCGAGGCCAATCCCGGCGAACAAACGACGCCACGCTCCCAACGCCCTCCACAACTTCTCAAGGCACCGTACCCGCACCCGCACCGACGAACCCATCCACCGTGTTGATGAACGCGCTCAATTCCGCGTACGCTCACCAGACCCCCTCTCCATCACACAATGCACTCTCCTCCAGTGCCGGTCCCCTGCCCAGACGCCGCGGACGCGGGTCTTCAGCTATGCAGCCCGTGGTGTCACACAGGGACGTCGCCGCGTCGACGTCCGCGCGCGGGCGCTCATCCGTCCGGGTAGCCTCCACGACGCAAGGACGCAAGCGGTCCCCTTCTCGTACGTCATGCTCGCGCACTAGACGCGACCACGGCGAGGAAGAACCGGCACAGAACAAAGACGAGCGACTCGAGGCGCCACCTAAACGGCCCCGCGGCCGTCCACGCAAGAATCCTCCCCCCGAGCCCGCTCTGCCCTCCGCGTCTGCCTCCCGCGCCGCCAGCCGCATGCGCTCAAAGTCCCGCACGGGCTCGCGCGCGGCCCCACACATCAGCTCAGAGCTATCGCAGCACTTGCCGCACTACCAGTCCGTCGACATCGGCCCCCTCGCAGACGCGCTCGAGCGGCAAGCTGCCGCGGAAGCGGCTCTGAACGTGTACGCCACGAGTGCGCCCCCGGGACCGGTTCCGACGGTGAGGCGGCGTGGTAGGCCCCCAGGGAGCAAAAACAGGGCAACGCTGGAGCGCGAGGCGCAGGAGCGGTTGCGGTCGCAATCGGCGGGGCCATTGAGGCGGGACGCGAACGCGAACCCCAACGCGCCGCCGGTGAAGCGTCGCGGGCGGCCCCCAAGCTCAAAAAGTCGCAGCACGCTGGAGCGCGAGGCCGTGATGGGCGGGAGTGCGAGCACACTGCCGAAGCGGCCCAGGGGTCGGCCACGGAAGGACGCGGTGTGGCCACCGCCTCAGGCTTCAACGTCGCAGGCGTCAGTGTCTGCGTTCGGCGCGACGTACGACTACACGGAGCCACTGCGGGACCCGGACGAGGACGAGGACGATATCATCGACGTCGTGGGTGTCAGCGACGAGGAAGCCGACATCCCCCGCGGACGCACTGCGAGCCGTGGGCGTGGGCGTGGGCGCGGCCGCGGCCGCGGTCGTGGGGGCGGGACTCGCGCAAGCACTTCTCGCGCCCGTACCCCATCTGCGACTGCGTCGGCGAGCAAGGTCAGGAGTAAGAGCCGAACCGGTGCCGGATCCCAGAGTCGCGCTGGGTCAGCGTCCACTTCTCAACCCCCAAAGCCCCGACCCCGCCCTCGGAGTAAAGCTCCCAAAGAAGTTCCACTGACCCCTCGCACAGCTATGGCACGGGCGGCTGCAGCGGCCCCGCGCGAGCACTACCTCGATGCGGCAACGCTGTCCTGGAAGCGGCGCGAGGACCGAATCGCGGAAAGCGAGCGGGCTCCGCAGGGGCTGGGCCGAATGCGGCGGCGGCGGCACACGGTACGCGTGGCGGATGAGGACGGCGAGGACGAAGAAGTGGAGTTCCAGACGAAGGAGGCCGCGTTCGCCGCCCTGCGTGCCGCGCTCGTCGCGCGCCCGGGTGGAACCATCATCGAGAAACCTGCGCAATCGACATCGGGTTCAAGTTCTGGATCCCAGCAGGAGGCGCTGGACGAGAGCCAGCTGCCGGTCATCATGGGCAAGACGGTATTCCGCGGCATGTGGATGGTGGTCGGGAAGAAGGTCGACGACGCGGTCCTGATGCAGACGCTACACGACATCGCGCTGTGCGTCGACGTCGCGGTCGAGTGAGTGCTTTCTTCATTTCTCATCGCTTGGGGCTGACGATGGTGCCAGCCTCGACAACATGCAGCTCGACCCGTCGAACACGCCGCGCCGCGCCGCGGTCTCCGTGCCCTGCGCGTGCCTCACGCTCGCCCCCGCTGCCAGTGCGGCCGCGCAGGAGGTGTCCGCCGCGGGCCCGAGCGGGGAGGCGGAACGGCTCGCGCCGATCGCGGACCCGGAGACGGGGAGCACGATCGCAGAGCCGCTGTTCGCGCCGCGGCCGCTCTCGCTGCCCCCCACCGAGACACTGGGCATGTCCGCGCCGGCCTCGTCGAGCGGTGCGAACGCGAATGCGGACGGCGCGGACGAGCACGAGCGTGTGTGCGCGGGGGAGATGACGGTGACGATCACCGAACAGATGCCACCGCCCGAATTTAGAGAGAGTGCGAAGGCACTACAAATATCGGTTTCTGTCGTGCACTAGTCGGTACTGGGGTAAGTTACGTCGTTGGTTCGCGTCTTGTACTCTTGTCTATCGTGCCGTGCTTGCTTGTATCCCATTTATCGCCCGTGAGGGCGGAGCCCTCTGGTAGGCTGTACGTACAGTTATCTATCCAGACGAGGAAGGCTGGCGCATACGGGAGAATTTCGTGACGACCCTCAGAGGTCTGGATGGGTGTAAGCTAAGTTAGGGTGTGTGTGCACATGTCAGTATCAAGCCCTGTTTTGAAGATATTTATGGAGCCTTGCTCCTGATTATGTGCCTTGTAGTTTCATTTGGTTTGTGATCAACGTATTGTGAACAAGCGTTGCCGCGCTTCTCGTGGCTCCCGTGTCGAAAGGTAGGGTGGAATCTGCGCCAGGCCCGCTCGCGTACGCTCGAGCTCGCGCTCACGCAGCTCGCGGTGCGCGCCCCGCGTCTCCTCTGCAGGCGTGAACTGCGGGTCCTTTGGAACGCCACCGCCCCGCGCACGCATCCATGAGCAGTTGCGGCGGAGGCACGGTGGCGCGCGTCGGGGCCACGCGCCGAACGCGAGCCAGGGCGCGCGAGAGCGATTAGCGCCAATATTAGAATTGCCAGGAAAGCAAAAACAATACCGCCGCGCCCCTCGACGGGTCAAAACCTCACCCAAAGCACTCGCGACCATCGCCGCTCCGCTCCTGAACGCCTCTTTGTCTGTCTCGTCTGTGCCCGACCTTCGATGTGCTCTGTCAACGAACGCCCACAGGAGTCAGCAGCACCCAGCAAGAGATCGGCCGTCCCAGCTTCTCTCTCTCTCGTTCACCCTCCAACCTCTCTATGAGCCTCCCGCGCGCCCGGTACGCACTATATGCCGTTCTCTCCTCGCCGTTCCCCCGCGCAACAGCGCCGATTCCCCTGCGCAACAGCGCCGATTCCCCTGCGCAACAGCGCCGATTCCCCTGCGCATCAGCGCCGATTCCCTTGCGCATCAGCGCTGATTTCTACACAACTGTCCCGGACGCTCTCAAGACTCTGTATCGGCAGCTCCACGGGTGAGCTTCATCCTATCCCTACGCGATTATCGCCGTCGTGCTGTTTCCCTGAGCATCAGCGCCGACTTCGTCTTCGCGAGTTGTCCTACTCTATGGTCCTTCGTGTCGTTTCCCTGCGCTTCAGCGCCGATGTCTTGACTATTGTCCTGCTCCTTCAGAGCCTTCCTACTTCTCACTCACTTTCTCTCCCTCCCGTCCTCTGCCCCCATCTCGTCTGGTGTGTAGGTGCTCCTATTCCCATTCCCCTGCACCCCTATGATTGGTGACTCGCGACATGAGCACCCCTAGAAGTGGTGACTCGTGCGCATGACGTCACGGGACATCGGTAGGCTGGCGGCGTGGATCGGAGACAAGGCTGCTATGGCATTGATGGCAGACCTTCTGATTCATACTTTCCATATATGCGGTGGCTGATCACTGCTTCAATAGTTTCGTGACTTACGTGTATGCTATATTAGACATGTGCTCATGCGGCCACTCGTCGGACGACGCGGCGTCTACAGGACAGTGCGGGAGTCGGCGTGCTGCCGTGCTTATCTAAGTAGCGTTCCGGGATCACCTCCGGTAGAGGAGGTGATTGAACTGCCCTCTCTCTCTCTCTCTCTCTCTCTCTCTCTCTCTCTCTCTCTCTCTCTCTCTCTCTCTCTCTCACCGATCCGCCACTAATACGTTGTTCATGTGACTACATACTTTTGGGTGTGCCGAGCGCCCTGTGGATTACTTACGAGGAAAGTGCTTGTACAAATAGAGTGTCCGTCCTATGCAGCTCGTAAACATCTCGCATTATAGTAAAAATAGCAGGGTAAACGAGTGTGAGCAGACAACAATGTAGATCGTCCAATCGGCGCCCACAAACATCCACAGCGTAGTGCAATACAAACGAGCACACTCGACCGCCGAAAAGAGCCGAAAATGGATAAAAGAAGCGCAGTAAAATCCCCGCACGTCACGCCCTTAACCACCGGCCGACGCCTTCAGTGAATGAGCCCGACCGCCATCGCGAGCACGACGGCAGCGACAGCAGCGAGCGCAGGCGCACGGCGCGCAGTAGCTGCGTTAGCCCCGGGCGAGCCTGCGGCGACCCAATCGCGGTAGGCGGAGTGGAGCTCGACGACGAACGCCTGGCCTTCGGGCGACTGGGAGCCCTCGTCGCCGAAGCTGTTCGGGTTCACGACAGGCGTGAGCCACATGTCGCCGTCAAAGTGCGCGAGCGACGACGGGGGAGCAGTGGTGCTTGGGTGTGCTGCGGAGGCGCTGGATGTCTTACTGGACGCTGCTAAAGAGGACGGCGAGGAGGGGGACGAGGACGAGGACGAGGACGAGGACGAGGAAGCAGAAGATGAAGACGAGCCACTGGATGGCCCAAAGAGCGCGGTGCGGCTCTTCTCCGCGTTGGGCAGGTGCGTGTGCACGCCCGCCATGAGCGCGAGGCGATACACGGAGGCGGCGAGGAGGGTTGTGCCCGACGCGTCCGCGAAGGAGTTGTTGGCGTCGACGTAGTTGTTGAACAGCGCGCTGGACGGCTGCGCGCGTGCGTCAGCCCTAATGCACTACGCTCTGCCGTGAACAAGAGATACGTACGAGGTGAGCGTACATCGCGTCGTGGATCTCCGAGACCCAGCTGACAAGAGAGCTCTGCTGAGCGGTGAAGTCCTTGGCGTACGACGAACGTTGGATTGTCCCGAGCACCCGCAGCATGCCCGCCGCAGCCCATGCGTTCCCTGGAGCAGACTTCAGTATTGTTCGCTATCGAATAGAATGGTACGGACCTGTAGACCAATGCCCTGCGTCGTTGAAGTCCCCAAGGAGGATGTGCTTCCAGAGCCCGCCCGCAGCGTCGTCGCGGAGGTATTGCCGATAAAGCTGGCACTGAACGTACGCTTCCTGGATCAAGGATTCGTTCCGCGAGAGCACGCCGTAATACGCCAGGAACGGCGGGACCATGTACACAAAGTCTGACCTGGGAGGCATCAAGGTCAGCGGGCACTTCTCGGGCTGATCATCAGCCGACGAAAAGCCTCGGAACCGAAAATGTCGGAATCTGAATGGCTGGGCACACACGGTGAGGACGCACCGTCGCGCAGCGGATAGGGCGATGCGGAAGGAACCCAGAGATGAGAACGAGACATGGCTTGCGCACGGGCGGCCAGGGCAACCCGCGCGATGCACGTCCGGCGCGCGGCGTCGAAGCAAGAGGAGGGCTCGGGGAGGGCTGAGACGCAAGAGACGCGAAAGACACTCACCAGAGCTGCACCTGGCTCACCCTGTGCGAGATCGCGCCGTCGCTCGTCCGCGGCACCTTCTCGAGCAAGTACTGCAGCTGGTCAGCCGCCGCGCCACCGTAGTCCTCGCCCGTCTGGCCGGTCAGGTTCGCGATCAAGACCGCGACGCCGAGGCTTGCAGGGTCTCCCGCGGCGCCGTCGCCGCTGATGAGCGGCTGCGCGACGGTGCTCGTGTTCGTCAGGTTCGCGACGACGGACTTGGCGATCCCGAGGACGTCTGAGAGCGAGACCGGGCCGTTGGACGAGGGCGGGACGGCGGCGTTGGCGGTGAGGACGGAGTAGGCGGGCGAGTTGAGTTCAAGGAGGGCCTGGGCGCGCGTGCCGAGCTCCCAGCTGCCGCAGCCAGCGTGGAGCGAGGGCGGACGGACGGACGGGTGGAGCGAGGGCGGACGGGCGGACGGGAAGAGCAGGTGGAAGAATGTCGGCTGACGGTTGGTCGCGCGCGACGAGAGCGAGAGACGCACCTGTGTGTCGCCCCCTCCGCGAGCCGCTGCACGACTCCGTCCACTTGGCTGTCGGAGAGCTTCTGCGCGTGCGCGGCGAGCGGCGACGTCGTGGCGCAGAGCGCGAGCGCGATGGCGCTCACGCGCGCCATCGCGGTTGAGGGGCGGCGCGAGCGGTGGTGGTGGCGGCGGTGGTGGGGCATTCGTGGACGCGCCGCGCAGGAAGAGGGTCAAGGCGAGCAACAAGAAAGACGAAAGGAGTCGTATTGGGCGTGGAGGGGCAGACGAAGGAAAACGAGCACAGGGAGAGTGAGCACCTACATACGAATAAGTATACTACCCAGTGTCTGTCGAGGGCGCTAGGAGCGATGATGTCGGTCGCACGCCGTAGACATGCCGCGGACGGACGGGCCTGGTCTACCATGTGCGCACGCTCAGAATAGGCCACGCGCGACATGCCATGTCTTGCCCTGGCTGAACGTTGAACCTTGCGCAACAGAATGTCTTAGAACGGCGATACAACAGATGCGGCGATGCGCCCAAGCTTCGCGTTGGGCCTGAGGCCTGAGGGCTCCGGCCAGGGGATGCTTGCCATGAATATCTTCGCGCTCCGCAAGGCTTCGCATCGCGCGTCTCTATCTTGGCGGGATCTCGAAGGCGAACGGTTCAACGTTCAAGAACGGCAGAGCCGGAGACATGAAAGCGCACGCGGCACCGCGCCGCGCGAGTCTTGCACAGCATACGTAGGATATGACAAGTGGCGAGCGAAAAAGAACTTAGATGTTCCTTGGAGAACTCTATCTTTCCCTCGGGTTTGGTTTATAATAGAGAGCACGCACCGTCTCTTCGTGAACGGACGGAGGGGAAATGCAGACGAGCGAGGGGAGCACAGAAATGCAGAGCTCGGATTATGTGTTAGTGAGATGCAGAGTGGTGGTAGCTACTTTGTCAACGTGGCTAGGGCCTACGCCCTCGTCCTGGCCAAAAACTCGCGCGCCTCCTGCCAAGACACCATCCGCTCGCGCTCCTTGTCCAATGCTTTCCCCCTGGCGACCTCCTCCGCGTCGATCTTCTCCCAGTCCCCAAACTGCGTCACTTTCCCCGCCTCGACCCCGGCCACGACCTCTGGCGGCACCGCGTCCAAGTCTGCAACCGCGCGCGGGAGCACCTCCACCTCTTCCTCCGCAGCCTCGTCGGCGCCCCCGAACGCGTCGGGGAACTGGTCGCGCAACACCGTCTCCGCCGCGGCGTACGCGTCCATCATCGTCGTCGCGAGCACCCCGCGCGCCCCGTGCGCCGCCCACCCGCTCGCGTACACCCGCCTGACCAGCCGCCCGCCCGCGTCCACGACCCTCGCCCCGCGCGTGCGCACGTGCGCGCCGCCCACGACGCCGTCCGCCCACGGGGCGCCCGGCTCCGCGCGGTGCCCGAGCGCGGTGACGACGAGATCGGTGTGCAGCGCGCTCGTCTCCCCCGTCGGGACCGCGCGATGGCTCGCGTCGAGCGCGGTGTGTGCGAGCGTGAGTAGCGGGCGCGCGGACGGGTTCCCTGGGGCGCGCGGGGCCAGCAGGCCCGTGGGCTGCCGGAAGAAGTCGAGCGCCCAGCTCTTGGGCGCGGACCCGTGCGCGTTGTCCGGGCCCTTGGACAGAAGCTGGAGCAAGCGCGTCTGCTGGCGCGTCGTCGGCACCCCCGGGGGCGGCTGCAGGAGCGCGGCGGGGAGCGGGGCCATCGCGGCGTTGGGCAGGCGGAGCATCTCGCGCAGCTCCTTGGCGGTGAACGCTGCCTGGAGGGGCCCGCGGCGGCCGACGACGGACACGTGTTCCACGGCGGACGCGCGCAGGACGGAGAGGACGGGCTCGGGGACGTCGAAGCGGGCGAGGTGGTCGGGAGGTGTGAGGAGCATGCGCGCGACGTCGAGCGCGACGTTGCCCTGGCCGATGATCGTGACGTGCTTCGTGCGCTCGAGCGGGGGCGGGGCCGCGGGGCGCGACGGGTGCTGGGTGTACCAGTGCACGAGCGAGAGCGCGGGGAGGCAGAAGGGCGAGGGCGGGAGTGCAGGGTGCAGTGTCGGGACGGGCGAGCCAGAGGCAAAGAGGAGGTGAGTATAATGGGACAACAAGGACTCGAGCGGGACGGGGAGGGCGTCCGGGATGAGTGACGCGTCACCGATGTTCACGTTGCCGAAGAAACGGAGACGAGGGTCCCTGGCCGTTGCGTCGAACTTGTGTGTGCAATTCTACGCGTGTGTCAGTGGCGCGAGATACTCAACCATTATTGATCGTACTTTGACTTCAGGATGGTCTGGTGCTACTCCGTAGCGCACGAGGCCGTACGGCGCCCACAGGCGGTCGTACATGTGTATATTGATGGACGACGCCAGCGCACTGGACGGCGGAACCAACGTCAACAGCCTCGATGCCACGTAAAACGCGGACGGCCCCGCACCGACGATGGCAAGCTTCATCGGGGCCATGAGTCCTGCATGCTTCGAAGCAGATATATGAGCGACTTGTCATAGGAGCGGATGGACAGCACAGAGAAGTATTGACTCACCGACAACCACAGCCTCGTGGAGCAATGCGGGATAAAAGGCTGCCTTGTCTCGCTCGGGTTTTCGGGAGACTCTGGACCTGGGTTGTGGATGTTGAATAAGTGGCTCGGCCGAACTGAAAGTCGACCGTCGGGACGCTTAATTTGGGTGCCATTGTTATGTCAGCGGGCTGGTTGTAGGCGCCCACAGGGCCCAGTGCGCCTCCAAATCCTCAAGTCTAGTCCGTCCGAGCCAAAGAAACTAGCTCTGGGATGGTTGTAGATGTGGCGCCGTCGGTATTACCAAGGCCCTGTCAACTCACATTCAGGGGGAGCTTCCGGAGTCCGCTCGAGAGCGCAGACGTGATGACCTTGCCTCAGATGACTCCGACTCCGAACAACTGCGATCCGGCCACACGTCAATTACCGCGGGTACAGTCCAATCATTATCGAAGCCTTCCTCTGTGAACGCAGGCACAGACAAGTACTTTTTTCTGTGCAGTTCTCACGAGCGTTGATACCACATGCATCTCGACGTTAGCGGCTGGACTAGCCTCAGAGGCGGGTCATCTGCGACATGCTGTTGAACATTGGATATCGAACATACGTACATTAGGACAGTTTACGCATCCACATGGACTCTGTGAGAGACTTCCCATATTTCCATATGTCACTTCACTGCCTTGTAGTTCCTTATCTCTTCCATTCCGTTCTTCTACGCTTCTCTCTTTGTTCCCTTGTTCCACTTACGGACTTTCTTTGTCTTGAGCGCACAGCCCGCACAGCCCTGTAACCATCTTCTGTTCGGTCTGACCTCTGCGCCATATATGTCTTCCCATCACTGCTTACGTATGCTACTCCTGGACAGTATATAGGGAGGACTCTGGCTCGCACTGCTCTTCAGTCGTTCTATCACTGACTGAGGAGTAAGTACCTACACTCTTATGCGCTCCTTACACATATGCTTACTGTATCTGTAGTCGCTCCTCTTCGTGTGCTTACAGGTACTACTTATGCCCTCAATATAGTCGTTCTATCACTGACTGAGGATCGCTCCTCTTCGTGTGCTTACAGTCGGTCCCTGCCTTACTCAGAGTTCATCAGGTTATGAGCCCTGCGCTCTAGCTTGCTTACGTTGAGCAACGCGCGCTTCACCTTTCGCCAACGATTCAAGATCTCCCCATCGACTACTCGTGGACGGTTTCAGTCGGACATAGCTTTGGGTTTTACCCTCGCAGTCCTCTTCCTCCGTCTTCACCTCTACCCTCCACAAGGCCTTCCGACAGGCTTTCGTAGCGAGGTTGCCCCAACGGGTGCTCATTCTCCACGAGTAGGGGATATCGTTCTCAACATCGCGCTTCTCTGTACCTTCAACCGACTTAGCCGTGGCATCGGATCACTCAGACGACTCCTCCACTGAGCCTGTCTTCGACGAGAACACTCCTCCGAGTGATCTTCATTGCTACCGCTGTTTTCACGTATTTGACACACGAGACCAGGAAGATTGTCACTGGGACGAAGAAGAAGAAGATCTTTACGCTTGCGGCTTCCAACCGTGTCCTAACCGTCATCGGGATATCAACGCGCCAGCAAACTTTGGTCACAGACCTGCTAATCTACGCGTACCAGGACGACTTGTCGCTCCTGATTATCCGCAGCATCCTTCTCATCTTCTCTCGCTCCCGCGCTTCCTGCGTCAACTTCGGTCACTGCGCCAGGTTCTCCACTTCCCTCGGCCGCAGCAACCGGACCTCCTCCCTCTCCTATCTCCTCACACCACTCTTCGCTCGAAGTCGAGCAAGTCCTTGAAGCAGACGTCACCCCAGACGCTCTGCTCTACGGTTCCTACGTCTACGGTCCCCTCGAATTTTATCCTATCGTCGTTCACACTCCCTCTCCGCCTTCACCCACTCTCGTCCCTCTAGACGATACCCTCGAGATCCTCTACACGCTACCACTCATGGACACTGTCCCCGTCGCCAAGGGTTCGGTGCTCAAGGGTCGCGATGGATACAAGCAGTGGGCACACGACATAGAAGGGGGTTTTGAAGAGGCTCCTAGCCTTAGGGGTAGACGAGGCGCCGGTAGGGCTAGCATAAGCGCCATGTATTTCACCCTTAGCGCCGATTCATATAGCCTTGACTCCAAATATTCCAGGGATACTAGGTCGCCACTCCATTCGCACGGCCGGGTTTCCGGGCATGTCCAGCTTTTATACTTTACGACCCAGATATGCAATATAGATGAGGCCACATATTGGTGCATTTGAACATGAGCGGAAATCCGCGCATGTAGGAAAGCAGTGTGGGCGCTCAATATGAGAAGATGCGCAACATGCCCGGGATCCCGGGTATATACTCAGGCACTGCCACCAGTCCATTTGGCGCCAGTGGATGGGATCGGCAGCACGCATGTATTAAGCACAGATTAGATTGCCTGGACGCTAGGGAAAGCGTGCCCATGTAGAAAAAGAGTGGTAGGGAGCCAGGGCTGAACATGTCCGAAAAACCGGCCATGTTGAAATCTGGCTGAGGGCATCGCATAACGCGAACGATGAGATACATTGCTTTGGAATATACACCTTCAATGTGCGACTGCTGTAGGTACACTATACGACGCTGTTGATGTCCTCATCCTCGCCATCCGATTCCGTATCCGAGCCAGAACGCTCATCGACGATACGTTTGATGCGGAAGCTACGGATTTGGCCGCTCGCGGGGTTGGTGATGGTGCCGCCAACAATCTCTGGTTTAGGTGGTTAGAAGGGGCCCTAAGTTGAAAACAAGTACGCCCACTTTCGGGATGAAGAGCAGCAGTGGTGACGTTGATGTCCTTGTTGCTGACGACGTCGCCCTC
>NW_025954328.1:0-69429 GCF_022376455.1 Epithele typhae | reverse complement strand
GCAGGCCCACATTGAGCGAGCGCGGAGAGGCGTGGAACAGGCTGGAGGTACTGATCTGTTTTGACCTCTTCGTCAAGATGTCGTCGGAGAACATCAATTCTTCAGAGTTTTTCCTTTGCTTGATCGCCCTCCGCAAGCTTGGAATCTTCGATGACCACGAAGGAGGGAAACAAGAGCAGACGCCCGCTCGGACTCGCGCGGTGCCGCGGTGCCGCGCAAAAAGAACTCACTAGCTCCAATTTTTCTTCACCACCACCACCACCTCTCTTCATAGCCTCTCCACTTGCATCCACAACTATCTCTCTATATGTACTCTTCAGAGAACTAAGGGTGGTGCGGCCCAGTAACGGGATGGGCAAAAATGGTGAGTTAACTTTCCTTCACTTTCCATCTTCTGGCGCGCCCGTTAGAGCGCATTGCTGACGGGAATGCAGGTGTTGACTCCGGAGTCGCTCTCGGGCTTACGTACTTATGCGCCGGCTTAAAAGAGCATCATCTTCGCAGAACCTCAACGTCTTCGAACACGTCGACGTCGCGCTCTCGGTGAACAAGCAACATTCGTCCGTTGGATGAGCTGGTTGCCTGCGGAAGCTGCTATATGCTCTCGCTGACACTGTGAGCACGATATTGAGAGTTTCTTGCGACGGAGTTTCGGTGAGCCTTGCTTTTCTACTGCGCTCGTCAGAGTTTGTGGGCGGGAAAGGAGCGTATCATAGCACATGTCGAAGATGACGGTGCCGCATGGTAGGGCGAGGTATTCATACCGGAGCGTTGCTGGTGTCTGTGATACGATGCGGGCGCGTGAGTAGTACCCAAATCTCTCGGATAGACGCGGATTCTTGTACATATATCCGAGTCACGAGATGGCACTTCGGGCAGAGAACGGTTCAGCACACCATCGCTCTCGCCTGCATTTGACGGGCATCCCACGCTCCGGCGAGCTCGATGAACCCACGCAGATTACCCCTTGTACCCGGCCTCCATGTACACGACCGCCTCCCTGTTCTTCCGGACGCTCTCCTTCCTACGGCATCACACATGCATTCGTCAACTGGGGCTCCGATCATTTCCGCCTTCCTTGAAGATCTCCAGCGCCAGCGTCTCGAGTCTGGAGACGGCACGACGTTGATCGAGATCGTCACTTGTCCCAGCGAGTATATTGCGCTCAGCGCCGCGCATGGGTACGCACTCGTTACCGGTCGGCCAGCAGCAGTCATCGTGCACGTGGACGTCGGAACACAGGTGAGTGATTCAGCCGGGATACATCCAGGATGCGAAGGAGAATGGACCTAACGGATCATTCGATGGACAGAGCATGGCGGGCGCCGTGCACAACGCAGACCGTGGCCAAGTCCCTATATTCATCTTCTCCGGAGGAGCACCCTTCAGCGCAAACGGAGAGCTGCGCGGGTCGAAAAACGAGTACATTATGTGGCTACAAGGTGAGTTGGTGTTTTACCGTGCATGCTTCGCCGCGAACATCTTCCTCTAGATGTACCGGACCAGCCCGCGATTGTGCGTCAATATATGCGCTACACAGGGCAGATACACAGCCCCAAGAACGCGGCAAGGTCATTGCTCGTGCATTGCAGATGTGAGTAGGCCATTTGAAACACGAATCCTCCGACAAACGACGAGCCGCGGTCGTACCCTCAGCTGCACAAGCCAACCGAAAGGCCCGGTATATCTCTGGGCACGAAGGGAGGTCACAGACGAAGAGATTGACGAAGAGGTGCTGAATGCCAAGGTTCCATTCCACAAGTGGCCTTCAGTAACACTTCCCGCTCTCACTTCTGAAGGTGCGCATCTTCATTGGTGTCTGATTCCCCATCCTCAACGGTTCCCTGCGCAGTTGTCGACACAATCACATCCGCCCTCTGCACGGCCTCCTTCCCCCTCATCATCACCGCGTGCGCCGGCCGCAACCCAGCTGCCGTCCCGCTTCTCACCTCCCTCGCAGCCGCGCTTGAAGTCGGCGTGCTGACCGCGTTCGGTGCCGTCGTCAACATCCCATACAGCGATCCCCACTCTCTCGGCTATGCTTTCCACGGCACACTGCCCCATATCGCAGATGCAGATGCGATCCTCCTGCTCGACACTGAGGTGCCCTGGATCGACGTCGCGAACGCCGGGCCAAAACCCGGTGCCAAGGTGTTTGTCGTCAACAACGACCCGCTCAAACGCACCCACGGCTGGCACCACGTCGATGCCGACCTCGTCTGCGTCGCCGACGCCGCAACCGCGCTCGCCCAGCTCCTCGCCGCTGCGCGCGCGGACCTCACCTCCCCCAACCCGCGGCTGACCGCAGAGCGCCTCGCCGCGCGCCGCGCTCACATCGCGCGCCTGCGCACCGCGCACGTCGACGGGCTGGCGGAGGCGGAGCGCGTCCCCGCGGCCGCGCTTGCGGACCGTCCGAGCGTCCCCGCGGTCCTCGGTGCGCTGCGCGCGGCCGCGGACGGGCAGAGGAGGACGGTGCTCTTCCTCAACGAGGCCGTCTCCGCCTCGGGGCTCGTGTGGAACCACCTCGCGCCCGATGCCGCGGGGAGCATGTTCATGTCCGGGGGCACGAGCATCGGGTGGGTGCTCGGCGGCGCGATCGGCGCGTGCCTCGGATCGCAGGTGCGCGCCCGTGCGGGCGAGGGAGCGGGCGGCTTCGAACTCGTCGTCGCGGTCTCGGGGGACGGGAACTTCCTGTTTGGCGTGCCGACGGCGGCGTTCTGGGCGGCGCGGCGGTACCGCGCGCCGTTCTTGACGGTGGTGCTGAACAATGGGGGATGGGCGGTGAGTCGTGCGCGCTCTTCAGGCTGAGTCGAGTTCTGACAGATTTCGCCTCAGAGTCCGCAGTTTTCGATGTCCCTCGTTCACCCTGAGGGTCTCGGCGTCTCAGCGTCGAAGGACAGGCTTACAGTCGGCTTCGGGGACGACAGCGCGGATTACGGCGGGGTCGCGGCTGCTGCGGGAGGCGCGTGGTCCGCGCGTGTGTCTCGCGCCGACGCGCTTCAGGCGACGTTCGAGCAGGCAGTCAAAGTCGTCTTGGAAGAGAAGCGGTGCGCGGTCGTGGAGTGCTTGGTCCCTTCGTCATAGCTATTCTGATGAATCTCACTATAATACTACACGGAACGTTCAAGTCAACTACGCTGCATGCATGAACTCTCTCGACTTCGGCTTCAAGGGTTGATCGCGACGCTGAAGCTCTTGGTGAAGAGGCTCGCGCTTCCCGTGAACGGCTCCGTGCCCGTCTGAATGGCTTGGACGTACTGCAGAGCACAAACGACAGCCTCAGTGCCTGCGCCTCGCATCGGGAATGAAGACGCTCGCCTGCGTAGCAGCAACGCTCTGGTTCGCCACGAGGTAGTCGAAGAAGTCCTTCAGATCCGCGCTAAAGTCCGTGAGGTCACCGGCGGCGCTCACGAACGAGAGCACCTCCCAGTTCGCGTTCGGGCCCTTCCAGAGGTTCCACGTATGCCCAGCGAGCTCGATGCCCGAGAGGATTTGCGAGCCGACGGGTTGGATGCTGCAAGTTCATTAACAAGGCTTTCCAACGACACGCGAAGGATAAACGCACCCGCCGAGGCCAGAGAGCCAAATCATGATCTCATACGACGACGCAGACGTCGCGGCGGTGCCGGACTGGGCCACCCCGAACCAGATGTCGTACCTGGCCCCCACTCATCAGTGCGTTCCTCCGAGCACGTAGCTGGAAGCAACAGCGACGCACGAGACGTCCGCGCGGATGGGGCTCGACTTGGTCTCGTACTCCCACGACCAGGCCGTGGGCGCGCTCGAGATGTGCTGGAGCTGGACGCCGCGCGCGGTTGAGCTGAGCAGGTTCGCGTAGCTCTTGACGTTGTTCGGCGCGTTCGCCCACGTCCACTGCGTCCGCCACGAGACCGCGTTGCCCGATTTGCTGAGCAACGTGGAGTTCTGCGAGCCCACGCCCGCGTCTGCGACAACGAGTGAGTACGCATACGAGAGAGGGGGGCGGGAGGAAAGTACGGACTTTTGCCCCAGAGGTTCTGGCAGAGGGTGTACTCGCCCGCAGGCTCGCAGTCGTACTGGCCCGAGATGGTCTGCGCCGACGCGGAGGCCACGGCGGCGAGAAAGCTAGCAAAGGCAGTTGAGAGACGCATGGTGCTGTATCGTCTGCTAGTGCTGCCAATGGGAGGGCCCGTCGCTATATATGCACAACCGAAATATGCAGCGATAGCACGTGAACCTGCCCAAAAGGGCTTTCGGAAGAATCGGCGAGACGAGGACGTTGTAGAACGCGGAGAAGCATTCAACAAAGTAAGGTCTCGGATGATCAGCCTTGGGGGTGCTCCTAAGTTCTCGCGGTCGGAGATACTTCGTGCGTTGGTGGCGCTCTTTAACGGACTTTATGATGGTTTTAAGGTTCTAGCTGGCTTCATCGCAAGAGTTTCACGGTCGTCAGAGCACAAATAACAGTGGCTCACCTTTACCGACGATGAACCGACACCCGCTGCCAACAGGGCAGTGGTGGGCCACGGAGTACAAACCTCTCCGACTTCAAGCGTTCGGGCGTCTGACAGCTTTAGGAACCGTTCGGAGAGGAAGGCAGGCATGATCACCGACAACTTGAACCATCCGGACTGTGATCTGGCGTGGACCGTTTGGTTAGTGTTTGTCGAATGCGCGACTCTGCTTATCGTTTATTGGGCATGTACCTGTTGTATACCTGTTGTGGGAAATCAGGTTGTAATGTGCACCTCGTATAGCTTCTATTTGACGACGAGAATGTGAGCAAACTTGAAAGCTTGAATGCGCACTGAATGCCAGGATGGTTGTTTCGATCATAGGAGCGAGCCCGCACACAATCTAATCTAATCGCCCAAGTCCTTGCCAAGTCGTTGATCAGTCTCCCACGACTCTTCAACTGGCCAGCCGGGACTTCTGGCACCGCTCTACCAACGCATTCATGGTCTCCGAACCAAACTCTGTACATGCTGGCTTTCTTATTCCGGAGCTTATTCTGGAGTCGCAAGCAGCGGGTGCAGACAAAGCAACCAAGGTAAGTCGGACCACGCACCCACCGCCGATGATATCACAGATACTCTCGCCTCATACTCGCCCAACAGTGACGAGTCGACGACGGCTTCAGATTCATGTAAACAGAGGGATTCGATCAACTGCGGTCTCTTTTATGCCGCTCAAACTCCTTCAAGGTACTGAAAGAAGAAGGCATGTATTTACGTGGACGGTTCGGTTGCCGAGTGGAAATAAGTTGTATCTCAATTTGACATGTTCAGAAACGACCAATTCATTCACGACAGGTCATCCACTCAGCACTGTACTGAACCCCGACCGGGGGATGACTCAGGCGTTCTACCTTCAGTATGTCAAATTACATCCACATCGAGCCCGAGGTACTTGGAATATCCTACGCAACTACCGCTACCCGAGTCTATTTCTGATGGTCATATGCCTTCTCAGTCATAGCAGCTGCAAACGAACAGGACATGGGAGGTAGATCGCTCTCAGCACTGCATGTCGGCTTGTGGTCGCGTGAGAAAAGCACCCCACCTCTTGCTCCGACGAGAACTCCTTCTTGCTCCTCGGTGCCGCCTCAGCTCCCACACTACTCGACGCCCGTTGTCTCATCCAAAAAGACACCGGAAGAACAGGAGATATAAAAGTTCGCGGGGCAGCTCAACTTTCCGACATCTTCATCCCCATCCGCCAACAATGTCGGTGATCACTCGTTCTCTCGGCGGCTCTCGTGTCTCCGCCATTGGCTACGGCGCCATGGGCATCTCTAGCTTCTATGGACCTGTTCTGGTGGATGAGCTACGGATGAAGGCACGGCTTATGTATCAAGTCCATAATCCCCACCGCTGACTGTGGCGATACTCTTATCAGGCACTCGATGCTGTTTACGAGTCCGGGTGCACACACTGGGACACCGCGGATGTCTACGGAGACAGCGAAGAGCTTATCGGAAAATGGTAAAATCCCACACACGACGTTGTAATCCTGCGTCGTTAATTATAATATCCACAGGCTCAAGAAGACCGGCAAAAGAAACGACATTTTCCTGGTCACCAAGTTCGGCATGACGATGAACCGCGAGCCAGGCGGTCGAGCTGTGAACGGAGAGCCGTCCTATGCCGCTGCAGCAATCGATAGGTCTCTGAAGAGGCTTGGTGTCGACTTCGTCGATCTGTGGTATCTTCACCGGTGAGAAACGCTTCTAACTCTCCTTTTCTCCGCCGCTAAAACCCCGAACTCATACAGCGCCGATCCCAAAGTTCCTATAGAGGTGGGGTTTCTGACTCAATGGAGCTCCCCAAGGTACCCAGGACTGACATGACACCGCTGTCTTAGCTTACCGTCCGCACGATGGCGGAGCAAGTGAAGTACGCTTGTGCACAGTTCTGCCACCGACCCTCCTACTGATGCATCTCGTATTCTCGCAGGGCTGGCAAGGTCAAACACATCGGCTTGTCCGAAGTCTCGCCCATGACGCTGCGCCGCGCGCACGCCGTGCACCCGATCACCGCAATCCAGGTCGAGTACTCGCCCTTCGCGCTCGACATCGAGCACAACGGCGTGCTCGCGACCGCGCGCGAGCTCGGCGTCCAGATCGTCGCGTACTCCCCCGTCGGCCGCGGCCTGCTCACGGGCAAGATCGTACGTCCTGGCCCCGCCTTTCTTCGCCGGGGACTACACTGAACTGACCGCCCACCCGTGGCAGCGGTCGCCCGACGACCTCGACCCGACCGACATGCGCCGGCTCCTCCCGCGCTTTGCGCCCGCCAACTTCCCCAAGGTCCTCGCCGTTGTCGACGGCATCCAGGCGATCGCGGACGCGCACGGCGCGACGCCCGGCCAGGTCGCCCTCGCCTGGGTCCTCGCCCAGGGCGACGACTTCCTGCCCATCCCCGGCTCTACCAAGCCCACGGTATGTCGCTCCGTTCGCTTCAAATGGGGTGCGAGGGCTCACAGGGCGTCGTGCACCACGGGGCAGAACATCCACGAGAACATGGCCGCCGCGACGCTGCAGCTCTCGCCGGAGGAGGTCGCCGCGATTCGCACGCTCGCGGAGGGCGCGGACCTCGGGGAGCGCTACCCCGCCGCGTACGCGCACCTGATCAACGCGGAGACCCCCGCGCTCGATGAGGAGTGAGATGGTTGCGTGTTTGTGGTTGGACTGTCGAAGTGTTTGCGTCGAGCGCGCGTTCCTGATTGAGTTACGACGTAAAGAGAGACGTTACGAGGAAACAGTGAATGCATTCGTCCCAATAAACCCTACGATCGGCACAGCAAGACAGACGGATGACAGGGTGAGCCACAAATCTAAAGAAGAGACTGATACCTGGTGTTAAATAGGATAGCCTGATCTGCAGCGATCGAGAGTACGAACTTCGGCATTCAGAGGCGGGGCAAACCTATACTTGAGGGTGTCCTTCTCGCCTTCATGCATATGCCGTGGCCTGGTCGGTACAGCACGGAAGGTCGGTAGTCCTGGCTGGCTGTAATCAGGCGAGTTCCCGAGACTCGATCTTCGACTAAGTAAGTGCTAGTTGAGCCTGGGGATAAGAGTGCATGAGACAATTCACCGAGAAGGCCTACCCACCTGAAGCATTAACGCGCTGAAGGCAAAGTGCATAAACCCACAACTCTCCGATACACTCACTGCTTCAAGCGCTAGCAGGCAGATATTACCTGCATTCGCCCTACCTTGAACCGAGAGTCGCACCACTTTGTACATATAAAATATGCTGAAAAAAACCACAAATATCAGATACACTCCCAAGGCTTCCTGTACTGTGGCAGCTCCCAGTACCGCTCCGCCCGTTCACACTCCTCCTCATAGAACCCCCTCGTCGCCGCCCCAAACTCCGAGTCCAAGCCCTCGTGATCCTCGACGTCAGCGAGCCACACAACTTCGTCCACCAGCCCGCGCAACACATCCAGCCCCTCATCCACCGCGCGCTCCACGGCCCCGCGCCGACACCCTCTCGCCCGCGCCGACCAGCGCTTGAAATCGAACGGCTCGATGCGCAGGGAGTGCAACCGTCGAGCGCGCGCGAGGTCCGCGAGCATCGCGAACGTCCGCGCGGCGTCCGCGCACCCTGCTTCGGACGCGCCGCCGGGACAAGGGAGCCAGACGTCGAGCGCGACGTTGCGCAGGGCGGGGCAGCGGTCTGGGGCAGCGAGAACCTCGGCGAGCGCGCGCAGGATTCCGCGGCCGAGACGCGCGGCGTCCGCGACGTGCGGGGGCTGCTCCGCGAGCGCGTCTGCGTCGGGGTCCGACTCGAGCGAGGACGAGACCGAGGGGGGAGGGGTGGGGAGGAGGCCGGCGAGCGCGGGGTAGGCGTCGCGCTGGATGTTGAGCGTGAGGACGACGAAGTGCGCGAGGCTCGGGAAGTACGGGAGGATGTAGCGGACGTAGTGGCCGTCCGCGCTCGTGAGCGCGAGGTGGAGGGTGCGGATGTGGGCGAAGGGCCATATGAGGTGGATGATCTTGAGCCACGCCGTCGCGTACTCGGGCCTCGTCGGGAACCAGGTGCAGATCATGCGCCCCTCGGCGCGCAGGGAAGGGTACATGGGATCGCCTTCGATGACGACGTGGACTGCGGGGCCGTCGCGGGCTTTGAGGCGTGCGAGGTGCGGGAAGGCGGTGAACGGGCGGAAGAGGGGCATCATGAGCGAACCGGCGAGGAGCCCGTCCAGTTCGTGAGCGTGCCGGTGGGCGTCGAAGGCGTACAGGTGCAAGTCGTCAGGGACGTGAATGTGTGTGATGAGATGCTTTCCAAAATGCCAGTGGAAGTCGATGAGCGTCACGTTGCGCAGGCGGACCAGAGGAACGATGGGCCAGCAAGGGATGTTCTTTGGATCGGGCAGGGAGTCAATGGGCACACTGCTGATGTGTAGGTATTGAAGCTGTGGAGTGCGGGAGAGGAGTTTGAGCACGTCGCCGGTGAGATCGTAGGTCTGCATGTTCGTCGTCTTCAGAGACAGGTATAGGTGCGTGAGGTGGGGGAAAGAGTCTGATGGAAGGTCGAACTGGACAGGTACAATCGCTAAAGCCCTGAGAGGAGCGACACCATCCCCGAAGATGCAGTTTGAGATGTCAGCGCGCCACCTTGGGTCATTCGGGATGTCCATTCTATAGGATATTGCGAGGCACTCCAGGAGCGGTGCGCCAGAGGGGAACAGCGTCGAGTAGTGCCCTGGGAATAGTCCGACCACCTTCAGTTGGAAGCTGCGAAGCTTGGCAACCCACTCGGGCAAGAGTTCAAGCACATGGGCCCTCTGGCGTACTATGAGGGTGACTTTGAGGGGGGCGTGAGCAGCTCTAGTGTGGAATAACTGGCTTACGTTGTCTAGCGCAGCTTCTCTGTCGACGTCGACGAACAGGCTGGACCACAAGGTGCTAGCACCGACTATGAGGTATCGCCATCGGCGACATACGCAGGCTAGCCGCAGGAGGGGAACAACGTACTCCGTGTGGACGATTTTGCGAGCGGGCGGCAGGTTGTCGTCCATTTCCACTGCCACACGGGGGAGAGGAGGTTGGGCGACGAGCTTGCAGATGTACAGGAGCAGTTCGTCGGGGAGGGGAAAGGCGGCTACCGACATATCTGGGTCCTGTATGTTGCCGGGTGAGCAAAACGTATGCCCGAACCGAGGAAATATATAATCACCTGCTAATTGCCGCTCCAGGCGTTGATAAAGCACGCAGGAACAGCCTCTGCCACGCTGGAGTCTGTAGTTGATGAGGATCACTGGTTGTGGGGGTTTCAGGCCAGCATGTGCAGTGCACCCGCTGCACCCACTAGCCACGTACATATCACGACAGGCGCGAGGGCCGCCGGACTTCGGACAATTCGAGGAATGTTCCCACCCCCCGGCGGCCGTTCCTGTAAATGAGTAACTGCAAGAACCACATTCAGGGGAGGGGGTAGCTCGGAACAATGCTCGACTCGCGTCTGGCAGCAGCATGCAAGGCTGTCGGCAACCGGGAATAGCGCGGTCGGTGCTGGCGAGCGGCGCCCGTCCTTCGCGCTCGTCCGGGCCCCGGCCGCTGCCTGGGCGGTTCAAGTTGTGTAGACCACGTTCTGATGGTCGATCCGTAGGCTGAAGAAAGGCATCCTGTTCGAAACACGTCTTTGAAATGGCTTACGATATGTGAGGGGGGGGGCTCAAACGGCTTGAATGGTCAAGGCTTCGTAAATGCTAGACGCATGTATGTCGCTCTGATGGTCTTCAAGAGCACACCGCAACGTCGAGAGCAAGCGACGCCAAAGCCGCGTCCGATGCAAAACAGAATAAATAGCCAGGAACCCGGGATACAACGTCGCCGAGAGATGGGGTGGACAGGGGTAGAATATGCGAGCACTCGTACTCGACTTGAGGCGAAGCAGTCGGAAGACTTCACCGGCCCTCTGACATTTGCGCAAGGTAGTCGGACAGCTGAACCGCCGTTAGAATCGCAGCGCGAGATGGCGTCCGGGATACCCACCTTGAGAGCCCCTTGCCGAATACTGTCGCCGACGTTTTGGACGTCTGGGTTGGCGAGGACCTTGGAGATCGCGTCCCGTGCGGCCATCTCTAACCCGTTGAGTGTGCCGTCACCAAGCATGCCTTCACCCGAGCCGCCGCCACCGCCGCCGCCCATGCCCTCATCTTCTTCCTCCCGGCCAAAGTACTGGTTCGACGAGATCGACTGCGCGCCCTGGAACGACTGCAGCCGTGTCTGCGCCTCGGCGACGGCACTGGGGTCGTACGAGTTGCGGCCAAAGTACATGTCGGAGGAGATCGCCTTCTGGCTTCCAAACTTGTCGCGCGCAAACGTCGGCGCGTCTTCCGATGCGGCGGCGCTGCAAACATACGTCGGTCCACAACCAGGTACAGACATCGCGAAGTACTCACCTCGTGGCCGCTGCCGCGACGGGCACCGCACCAAACCCGAGCCGCTTCATGCCCATCCCGAGCCGCTCCATATCCTGCGCATTGCCCTTTGGCGCCGCGGTGGGCGCCGCGACGGGGGTCGACTTCGCGATAGGTGACTTGGCCTTCGCCGCCGCCGCCTGCTCCGCGGCCGACTTGACCTTCGCCTCCTCCTCCGCCTTCTCGCGCTCGCGATCGTACCCCAGCTGGCGGATCCGCTCTGCCTCCTCCGCCGCCTTCTTCTCCGCCTCTGCAAAGTTCACCGGGGCGGCCTTCTTCGCCCCGAGTCCACCGAGCTTCCCTCCGGCCTTCTTCGGCGCGGCCGCTGCGGCGCTCGTGCTCCCGATCGACGACGCGGACGAGCTCAGGCGGGACGCACCGAGCGTGGACGTCGAGCGCGCGCCGGCGGACGTCGTCGAGTTGGCGCGCAGAGACGCGGAGCTGACCGTGCGCGGGGCGGCGGGGGCGCTCCCAGCGCGGCCGATGACGGGGGGCGGGGCGGGCTTTGCGGCGGTGGACGACGTTTTTGGCGCGGCGGGCTTATCCCAGGACGAGAAGAAGTCGTCGTCACCACCCTGGGCCGCGGCGGGGACAGCGACTGCATCGAGGCCGTCCACGGTGATCTTTGCGGGGAATCTGGGGCTTTTGTTGGCCCAAGATGCTGAGCCGCACCAAAGAATGTACTCGCCTTGCGGTGTCCTCCTTCACTCGCCGCACAAGCTCCTCCTTGTACAGCTCTCCGACCCGGCTCGAGTACTTCTTCTTGGTGTCCGAATCTTGGAGAAGCGCAGAGCCGCCGTGCTTGTTGAAGAACTCGGACGCGGAGGCGTTTCCTCCGACTTTCATCGTGCGCAACTGGTTGAGCTGCCAGCTGTCGAGGTTGGTAGACCTGCGAAGCGGGAGCCTCAGCCCTCTGCTCGTCAGCGGCGACGGTTCCGACGCACCGAACAAACGAGATGTGAACGCCCATGTTCCTATGGACACTTGAGCAGTCCAAGCAGATGTACACTCCAAAGGTCACGCTCGACCATGTCGGATTGCGAGCTTGGCAATCGAAGCACATCTGTATATGCGCTCGTCAGGAACCCGTCACACGGGCGGCTCGCGATGCAGACCTTGTTGGCCTTCTGCGCTTTCAGGACCTTGAACACTTGCTCGGTCTCTGCTTTGGTGGGGTCAGACATTTTGGTGGGGCGGAGGTGACTGAAGATGGAGGATGGAAGAAAGAGGACTTTGGCGGGACGTCCTGACAAGTCAGCACACGTGGAACTTCCGGCCATCCGGCCCGGTGCTTTGCGCTGTATCCAGGCGCCCACACCGACACCTCTCCTCTTGCTTCCCGCCTCCATCGAAGAAAGCCAGAAATTCGAGGGCTTTCAAAACACAAAGTGGCCTGAAAGCATGGGTGTTGTCCTAGAAGATATATTGCTCATTTTCCGCATCCTGGTTCCACCCTCGTTTCGCTACCCCACACCGCATGAAGTCGAGGAGCTATTCGACCTCTTGCATTCGAGCGTCGGAACAAGCAGGGGAAGTGAAAGGCTGCACTGGACGGCCAGGGGACGGCTCATCGGGACACCGTCGTCAATGCAAGGCTGAGGGAGCTGCAGGGGATGCCAGTAGAAAAGGTCGTGTGCTCGGCATCGAGGGCCATCCGACGATGGACAACAATACTGGGACGTTTCTGTGGGATGTGATTGTGGCGGACTGCAATGCTCGAAGTACGATGTACTGGTTGAAGTATGTTTGTGTTCTCAGAAAGTCTGTTGACCGCAGCTGGGTGAGGGGAACGACGCATGGGCTCGGCCCATCTATTGACTTCGATCGTCGTACAAATACGTAGCACGGCTTCTATCGGGGAGGCGTCCGTCGAGTACTTCATGGCAGTCCCCACGACAGGCGGCGCGAACCGCGGACTGGTTCGGACCGAGATTACGTACCAGCCACCGCGCGGAAGGGGGCACTTTCGAAGAGTCTGTCGCAGAGAGAATACGGACTGCAAAGGGGAGGCTACTGTCTCAAGAGGCTTTGACCCTCCGTCTCGTCGTCCGCCCACGTCGGTCACGATTCCGTTTCATCATCCAGCTGGCACAGATCAGAATGGGTCGCGACACAGAGAAGCCCGAGCAGGGAAAGCCGGCCAAGGGCAAGAGCCAACGTTTCCTCCGCTTCATTCGCGCCCTGGGCTCCCAGCCCATAGTCATCGTCTCCACACCCAATCTCCGCATCTCCGCTCGTCAGCTGCCCTCTCTGGACCGCACCAAGGTCATAGAACGTCGGCAGGCGGATGCCCCTCCGATCAGCACTGGCACGCGTAAGCATCACACTCTCCCTCAGCTTCAGCATCCAAGCTCATCGAAACTACACAGTCAATGAAATACTAGTACTCCAAGCCGAAGTCGCCGAGCTAAAAGCCCGTCTCGCCTCTCTCGAAGCCCGTATCGCCAAGAAACTCGCCAAGGAGACAGTGGCTCGGGCGGGAAGCTCGGACGAACGCACGAAGAGTAACGGCAAGCAGGGGCGACACACCGAGAAAAGACACGGCAGGGTTGGAGCGAAAGCGATGAGCAGTCCAGCGGCCACCTTAGTCCCAAACCACGAGACTGAGACGTATTTAATAGCAAGTGCTCCTGGGTACGATAAGGAGAGACATCGGAGTGGGTCCAGAAGGCTGGAATTGAAACCAGACTTTGGATGAATCGGAGTCGAAAAATGACTAAAATGGGGCGGGGTCATTATTGTTTTGTACCACGCCCGGCAAACGTGAGAGGGCCTGAGGAGGTTTGTTGTTTGGGACTTGAGGAACACCACTTCGGGCAAAACATGTGCAGACACGTGACTGACCAGGTATGTTTCGACGCTGGAAATGACCGTATCGGTTGTCTTCGGATGATATTAAAACGTGTTTGATTCGGAGCTCACCTCAGCCTTGACAAATCCATTGAGACTTGCAAGGATTGATAGCGACCCAAAAAACACTTCGGTGGCTCTTCCATCGTTTGTAACGCGTCCCTTGGTGGCTGAGATGGTCAAGGATGACGGTGATGCAGAAGCAGGCGATCCAACTCGCTATCCGGGCCCGATCTACGTGGAGCAATCTTATCTTATCTTCTCCAGTCGCTGGGCGGCATCCCCGGCCCTCGGCAACTGGCCGACGCACAACACCGACTCGCCGTAACATAGCACTCCGCTGCGGAACGAGAAGGGCTCGCAGAGGCACGAGAACAGCTAGCGGAAATACGGTGACAAAGTGCAAAGGCCATATTGGCCGTGGAACAGCGGAAAGACTCTGATGGTGGACACAAGAACAATGATGCAGGCGAGGGTGGAAAGGCCTTGCGCGAGCACGAGAAGGATCGCAAGGCAAAGATGTCGATGAAGTACTGTGAGTCCAGCCTCGGGGGAGCTATCCGGGCCCTGTGAGTCCCCGACGTCGCGCTCCATCGTCGCAGATATCGACAACGATCCAGCTCGCCGTCGGTTCTTCCCAGCTCAGTCCTCAAGCGTCGCAAAAACCGAAGGACGAGAACAGGGCAGAGGGGGGTGACACACCGACAGAGAGAACGAGAGCGTACAGCAAGATCCGATGGAATATGCACTGTATCATCACTTCAACAGCTCTTCTACTACGCGATCGTCATTGATGTTCGCGACGTTCGCCCCGCGGTAGTTCATCCGCCGGAGCACGTCGATCTGCAGCGCGAGCGGCCGCGCAGACACCGTAAGCACAACGCGCGGGAGTAAACGCAGAGGAATGCGAGACGCACCACCTTCCCCCGCTCGAACCCAAGCCCCTCGAATTGGTCGACGTGCGCCCGGTCGAGCCCCGCCATCGCGATCTCGTCGCGGACCCCGCCCTTCGGTGCAGCCTTTCCTGCGTCCTTCGCCGGGCCCCCTGCGTAAATGTGTGTCCAGTACCGGGCCGTCTCCTCGAACGAGCTCTTGCTTGTCATGTAGTGCTTCGCCACCTCCGCGTCCTGCGGGTCGCGGGGCTCCGGGGAGCAGAGAAGAGACTGGAGGGAGATGAGGGTCGACTTGAGGGTGAGCACGGGCGACCAGGCGTCCTTGAGGATGTCAAGGCAGATCGCGCCCGAGGCGGAGGAGACGTTCGGGTGGTAGACCTTGGTGATGAACTTCATCTTCACTGGCTGGAAGGGGTAGTTGTCGGGGATGGCGATGTCCTGGAGAAAAACGCATGATTTGTGATGCGCAAGGAGTGGCGGCAGGGTAAGGAACGTACAACCTGGAAGCGGCCGCCCTCGTAAGGAGTGCCCTCGGGGCCGTCGAACGACCCGATGAGATGGAAGGGGCTGTTATCGACGAGCTCAATGGTGACCCGCGACGACTTGTCATTCTTGCAGTCTAACAGAGACCAGTGAGTTCGCCACGGCGCGGGCAAGAGGGTTAAGCTAGGCACTCACCTGCGATCTCCTTGCTCACTCGGCGGAGGCGTGCGTCCGACATGGGGTTGCTTGGGATGTGTTGAGGCTAGTATTGATACACTTGGTGTGAGAGAGCTCGGTGAAGTTACAGCAGTGTTGAAACAAGATATAGCACAGATCAGAAAGAGGAAGAGAGGAGAATTGGGCGGTAAAGGGGTGGTGGCAGGAGGGCAAGAGGCTCGATCGGCCGCCCGCTTGCCGCGATCTCGCTTTCCGATCACACTCCCTTCTTGTTCTTCGACTACCAGCATGTTTATCCTCTTCTCTGCGACATCCAAGACCAGTGTGGGGCACCTTGTGCAAACATGCGTGCGGGGTTCGTCCTCGTCGGCCCACTTGAAACGAAACGCGAAACTCCCGGGGTGAACGTATGCGCAGACGCGAAACCCGCGGCGACCCGCGTATACGGATCAGATATCTCTTTGCGCTCATCCATGACCATCGCCATCGGTGTGTGCGTTCCCCATCTCTTCCATCGCATCACGTTCTCACCCACGGTTGACCCCAGATATCCGCCGAATCAGCGCGGAGGACACCGTCCCGCTCCGGCACACCGTTCTGTGGCCCGACCACCCCGTTTCGCACGTCCTGCTCCCCGAAGACGCCTCTGGTTTCCACTACGGCGCGTTCCTCCCTGGAGGTGACAGGCCGACTGCCGTTGTCTCCGTCTTCGTGGACGCGCTCCCGGGCGCAGGTCCAGACGACCGCGCGCGGGCGGCGCGCTTTCGGAAGTTCGCTTGCGACCCCGCACAGCAAGGTCGGGGTGTGGGCACGCGCCTGCTCGCGCACGCCTTCAATGCGGCGGCGGCGGAGATGAAGTGCGACGTGATCTGGTGCGACGCGCGGATGAGCGCGGCGGGGTGGTATGAGCGCAGAGGCATGGTGCGTTTCGGGGACACGTTCTTCAAGGGCGATGTAGAATATGTCAAAATGAAGAAGGCGCTGTTGTAACAATCGACGATCCACAGCGTATCGTTGGCATGAGTACTAGTCTTGACACGCGCTCGTATGCACAAGTTGTTGTCTTGAAGGAATCAAGGATAAGTACAAGTGTATACATGATCGGGATTAATTTGAACGGCGCTTGTAATCCCATGTCCGCCACCGTTGGCGTCGTCGAAGCACTCCTTGTCTCTGTTCTTATCCACCACTTCCACACACCTCTTCTCTAATCATTCACCGTAACTTGGAAACGTTGCCTTGTCGAGGACAACTGCCCACGCCCACGACCCCCCAGCCTCACTCCGTCTGACAGATCCCGGAGAAGGAAGACGCTGATGTGAAGTCTGAAGCATGGCACGGGCGCGGAAAACTTCGCGCGCGACTCCCTCGTTTTTCCGTCGGCCGAGCCTGGGACCGTGAAGACTGCATATTCAAGCTTGCCAGCCTGGTACCATGTATGTCCGGCCCTGTTCCCTTGTCGTGGCGAACGCGTGCTCAGATCCAGACCCCCAGCATCCAGATTCTCCGACCAACCATCGGCAGCGGTCACGGAGCGCGTGTCTTGTGCAGGCTTATAAGCTTGCGCGACACACAAAACGTTCCTCCCCTTCTTGGCGACCTGGCGTTACCCGTCTTTGAAGAACAACATCGAGCCGGAGCTCTTACCCCTTCGATTCCTTAACTTATGCGGCCTTCCATCTCAGCGCGACATAGGATCCCCTCATCCTCGCTCTTGGCTTTGTGGTAGACCACACCGTTGCGGACCAAACACTCTCAGGGCCGGGAGACTGCGCGCAGGCGGGGGCGTACACGATCTGCCAGAACTTGTGGGGTGCCGGTGCGTTGTCGTTGTTGATCACCGAGAGGACTCAACGCCTGACTTTACGCGCAGACACAGGCACGGGGTCGCAGAGCACGACGCTGAAGTCTGCGTCAGGGAATTCGGTGGCTTGGGAGACGACGTATACGTGGGCGAACAGTCCCAACAACGTCAAAAGTTGTGAGTAATTACTTTCGAGGATGGAAGGGCGTGGAGTGTCTGATGGTCCATGAAGATGCCAACGTTGACCATAATACGGCGAAAGGCATGCAGGTGCGTTTATCCAGTGATTGTCATACCGAACGCTGCTTGACGCCAAGCGTTAGCTTCAAGACATCGTCTCTGCTCCCACTTCTTGGCAGTGGAACTACCAATCAGCCGATAGTGACCTTAGAGCAGACATCTCGTGAGTATATGCGCTCTCTTTCTTCGATGCTCCCCGCGCTCAACGCCCTGCGCACATACGTAGTTACGACATCTGGACCGGAGTCCCACAGTCAGGTGCCGTCGCGTCCTCCGCCTCTTCGTACGAGATGTAGGCTGTTTCCCTCGTGGTCTGATGCGCCCCCGCTCACGTCGTCTTCTCTGTTCAGCATGATCTGGCTATCCCAGCGCGGTGGCGTGGGTGGCATTGGCAGTACCGTGGCGCAGAATATCCAGCTGGGTGGACATAGCTGGAACCTCATGCACGGTCCGAACTCCAACTGGGATGTCTTCTCGTTCATAACCGCGGAGGGAGATATCACGAATTTCGATGCGGATCTCAATGACTTCTTCCGTGCGTATCCCCCACCGTCCGTCCTGGCTTTGCTCTTCCTCCTATGTCCATCGCCGTGTCCATGAACATCCCGCACCGGCGTACGAGATGGTTTTGGACATGGATTTAAGGTGCATCTGGTTGGGGTTTGATCCCAAAACCGTCCGTTGCGTCCTCTAAGACTTTGTTTGCCGGACAAACGACCCCGATCCCAACTCGCCCTGAAGGATGGTCCGGGCCCGGGTGACGCCTCTCGTGTACATCTCTCGACCTGGTATTTGATACCTGCTGTTCTCTTGGTACCAGTCAATCGCTGTTCCATGGACAGCCCTCATTCGCGATTCGCGTGTGGAAGTTGTTCTTGGGTTCGTTCCCTACTGAGAACGGATTGATGCTCCATTAAAAGAGAAAATTGTTATGTCATGACCACATCTCCCTTCCCTCTCGCGAGATTGCTGTGCTGTCCGTGGATCTTATGCCTCGAACGTTCTCCACTATGAACTGTATTGCCCCTCATCGCTGACAGTCCGATCTACGGTCGCGCATATAGTCAGAAAGACTGATTCATGTCCACAGAATACCTCATTGACAACCAGGGTGTAGCCAAGACTCAGTTCCTGCAGGCAATCCAGGCTGGCACGGAACCATTTACTGGCTCCGCGGACCTCGTCACGACCAGCTTCAGCGTCGATGTCTCAACAGGCAACGAGCCAGCGTCCTCCTCATCCTCACCTCCTCCCCCCTCTTCAACTTCGGTCCATGTTACATCATCGTCCTCGTCAGTTGGGTCGAGCAGTTATTCGCCTGGAGCGTCCTCCGCAAGCAACAATGGCCACTCGAGCTCCACGACCGCCGATGGTGGTTCCAGCACAAGTTCATCACCTGCGGAACAGACGGGCGGTACTGTCCGTGGGGCGGGAAATCCCCAATGCGAGCTTCGGATGCCAGGCCAGCAGCGGATGATACGGCGGAGCTGGCTCCGGTCGTTTTTGCAGTAGACGTGGTACTTGATCTTCGCGTTCGTGGGTTCGGCCGATGTTCTGACATGACCCAACAGTCGCCATTCTGCCGCGGGCTGTATCATTTAGATCTTTTGTATCGTTGGAAGTGATTTATTGCATCTGTGTTGTAGGTGTCCGTGCATAAGCGAGCGGCCCGTCTGTCCGTTCGGTTGGGATCAGGGTTGGCTCTCGAATGCCGTCAAGATAAGAGCTTCAACACGATCTGAGTTCCATACACGTGAGACGCCCGGGCGTTATGGAGTCGGAAAGGCGTTGGCGGCCCTCGTTGATGTCGAGGACACAAGGAACCCACGAGGCAGCTAGAGGAGCCCGGACGTTGACCAGGCAACGCGGTCGGAGATACGCATCGGCGGGTGCTTGCTTACCTCTCGACGCTGGTCGACGACTCCACGAACGACCTGGGTATCTGAGATGATTTCCATCGGGATATAGGAATCCAGTGCGTGCTTACCCACCGAGCTCACGGCTCATGCTCAACGACTCTTCCGCCTCACAGATAAGGGCCTCGAGCGCAGCAGCATAAGACCCCACTGGTGGCGCACATGACCATGTCGAAGCACCGGCAACGGGGCCCCTCATAACGGCCTCGAACACCTCGGTGCTTTTTCCGATCCCACATCCCCCGATGCACACCGCAGCCTCAGTAATTCCCAAGACTCTCGCGCTGGACGCCGGCGAGACTCATTTTTTCGTCAACTGGCCGCGTCGTTCCCCGAAGAGCGCGAACGCGAGCGCCTTGCAAGAGGAGGACGGCACGCGCCTCGTGATCGTCATAGTTCAAGGTGACGTTGACACACGCGACTCGCGAGTTTCCACCGTTCGGTGTCGAAACGCCGCGGCGCGGGCGGACCACTTCGCGCTCGCACGGCTACAGCGCCCGCGTCTTGCGGGAGCTCGTTAGCGTTGGGGGCGCGGCCCGCGCGGGGGTAGTAGCCGGGGAAGCTCGATGGCGGGGGAAAACGCCCGAGCCGAGAACCCGACATGCACGCGCCCTGTGGTCCGTCGACGGTCGCTGCGGAGCGCAGCGTGATCGGTGGCCACGGGCGCACCCTGGTGTTCATCTTCGCGGGGGCGAAGCGGCAGGTCGTGGGCGGGCGGGTGAAGGGCGCGAAGAAGGAATGAGCGCTGTGACTGCGAGGTGCGGCCGTACCGCGAGATACGCTTGGAGACGTTTACACTCAACCTGCCGCAGATGTCCCGGACCAACCGGCATCATCCATCGGTTCATATGCTTCACGGCGCAAATCCAGAGCGCGAAGAACGCGGGCCCGATGACCATGCGTGCGGTGTGCGCAGAGGTCAGTCCTGGTCCCCGATGTTGTTGGTGCTCATACCACTGCGATAGCGCGAATACCGTACCGAAAGGGCCCGTGCATCTCTCGGCATGCCGTGAGACCATCGTAGACGAAGTGGATGAATCGCAGTCCCGGAAAACCTCGGAAGCCTTCTGCGCATTCAGGGGCGTTCTAACATAAAGGTTGGTCCCTAACTGTAGTTTCCTCGCAAAACTACCGAGGCTGACGCTCAACGCTATCGATGTAGACACGATCCTGGAGGCATTATTATCGACCGCCCAGTTCCGGCTCATTATCGCCGCAAACAGCGGACACAACCCCAAGACCGTCCCTCTTCTCTCCAAGCCCTCCACTTTCCTAGGGGATCGGTGTCTCCGCCTCTTGCCCTACCACGTTTCGCATTTCCTGAACGCACGGAACCCACATCAGGTGTGCCTTCTGGGGCAAGAACGAGCTTCTCGACCACGCCAACGTGGTCGTCCTCCTCGACGTCGATACTCCATGGGTCGACATCCTCGGAAGCAAGCCTTGCGACGGCGCCCGCCCGCCTCTTCGTTATCGATTCTGAGTCGCTGAAGACGACAACAGCCTGGCACCTCGTACGTGTGCTTCGCCGACACCGAGGCCGCCCTTTCTCAACTCCTTGGCGCGACTGTCGTCTGCCACCACGCCCTCCGCGATGCCCCTCCCTTGCCGCTGTCCGCCTGCCGAGAGCGCCTCCACGCCCGCGCTCTTTGGCGAGAGGATGCCGGCGCCGTTCGTGCTCAAAACGCTGTGCGTCGTCGAGTTAGGAAGCACCGGGACAATGTCCCGGGGTGAGCGGGTGCTATGGAACAAGGAGCGGCGAGGCGGCAAGCCCCTTCCCGAAGGCGTGGGTGCACCGGGGCAGCCGGGGGGCACGGTCGACTCGGGCGCGTCGGGGCTCAGGTAAGTGCGGCCTGGGGTCGGGTGCCTCATCGCCGACGACACCTTCCTCTTCGGGGTACCTGCGGCGGGGTACCGCTCGCGAACCGGCAGGGCGGGCTCAGCGCTTTCTCTCTCTCTCTTCCCGAGTTCTCCATCCCCCTCCTCTGGCCGGGATGTCGTCGAGGCGAGTTCGAATTCGGCGTCCTACGCCCGAACACCCCGCACCGCGCGCGTGGCGCGCAGCTCCTTCTCGTCGCTGTCCTTAACAACCGCGGCTGGGCGGTGGTGAGTGCCGGTTCCTCCCGACTGTCTTCCCCTTCTCCCTTCCCCCTTCCCTTCCCGCGACGCCCTCGGGGATCGCGCCGGTCCGCATCACCGCCCGACCACGCGAGCACCGCCGCCCGGCTGTTCCTCCCCTGCTCGGGGTCTATCCCACCGCCAAGGGCCAGGGGTCAACCGGTCACCGGCCAGCACCGCGACGATCGACGGGCTCTCCGTGTGGGACGGGCCCGACGTGCCCGAGTTCGCGCACGTCGCCGTCGCGGCTGGGGGTGCCTGGGGCAGGCACGAAGACGCGATCCTCTGCGCGGGTGCATATTGCGTTGTCGCGAGCTGAGGTGCGTACAAAGGATGGGGGTCTCGGTGATGGGGAATATCATGGTGGCATTGGGACGAACGAAAGGAGCGGACGAGCGGAGCGAGTACTTGTAAGGAGACGGGAGGGTAGAGAGTGTCGATGTCAGTGGGCGGGGGAGCCAAGCAGTATTAATGGTATCTCGGTGGGGATAGAGGGGGAAAGGATACAGTGGTGTGGAGACTACTGATACATGTTACACGGCATTAGGACGGATCGCACGTGAGTAGCAAACACAACGACGATGAGAGCGATTTGAGCCAAACAGTGTCTGTCTTTACCTGGAGAGAGGGAGAGAGAGGGAGAGAGAAAGAGGAAAAAGAGCGAAGATCGAAACCCCCAAAAAAACTTCACGAATCCCGCCAAAGCGCGTCCGTGGCCGCATCCTCGTCGTACACCACCATCCCGTTCTCCGCCACGCGCACGAGGTGCCGCTCGAACTCGTACACGAACACCACCCCCGTCACCGACGGGCAGTACAGCCGCAGCTCGCACGCGAGCGCACGCAGCGCCGCGGCGTGCACCGGCGCCGGCTCCCACTCGGACACGTCGACCTCGACGCACCGGAGCTGGGGCAGGCGCATGAGCAGCCCGTAGAACTCTAGACGCTGCCGGCGGGAGGAGGAGGCGGGTGGGATCGTCAGCGCCCGGGGCACACGCGCGAGGACAGCGGCTGGCCTACTTACCTGGCGCCCGTCGACGGGGAGGACGAGTGCGCCGCAGTAGCGGAGGTCGGCGCAGAGGGTGGGGCCCGCGGTGAGCGCGGCGAGGAGCTCGAGCGCGAACGCGGGGGTGTAGGCCGAGTCGGCGATGTCGAGCGCGCGCGGGCGGCGGCGGGAGCGGCGGAGGGCGGCGAGGAGCGCGCGGAGCTCCACGCGCTTCTCGTCCGGTTTGGAGTGCGTGAAGCAGGTCTTGAGGCGGGTGAGCGGGCGCTCGGGGACGAGCGCGAGCGCGGCCTCGGAGAAGGTGCATTCGAGGATGGAGAGCTTGGGGAGGAAGGAGGCGTGGGAGGGAGATGGGAGACTTGGGCGTGGCGGGTCGGAGGGCGTGGCGCCAGAGGCTTGTTGAGGCGTCGTGGAGGGGGGATCGACGAAATCGGCGAGGAAAAGATCACAGAGGCGTTTCTGGGTAGACAGGAAGTGGGCGAGTTGGTCGTCCCATGTGAGGTCGCAATGAAATTTCTTGAGTTGGAATGTAACGTTTTGGAGGATCCACGATTTGTCGGTCTGCGTACCACCCTGGAAGTGGAGGTTAAGAAATCGGAGGCGCGTGGTGTATCGAAGGGCTGAATGTAGGGATTCCCAGAAGTCGTCAGGAAGCTCTGCAGGGTCCTCGTCCTCGGCGGCCTCGTCGTCGCTTGACGAGTCCTGTCCGCTGATAGAAAGCGCAACAACGAGCATGGCCAACCGAGGAGAATGAGCGAGGGTGATGCAGACCGTGGAGGTGATTTCGTAACCGGACAGAGACAGTGTGTTGTAGATGACCTTCTCAGCAGCCATCTGGAACTGCTTGGAGACCGTGCAGAGGGAGAGCAGCGTTGATCTAGAGCTGGAGACATTCTCGACTATCAGACGACACGCGTCGGGGGGAAAGGCCATGAATCCAGAGGTGTTAGGCCTGCAGGACCTTTAGCCATGCCCCATCCGTCCAGCCTATCCCACGACGCACCTCGGATCTACGGGCGCCGAAGGTGGGGTCGAGCGACGTTCCACGGCTCTATTGCGCAACGCGTCAGCTCGATATTTTACCCAGGGCGTTTGCGAGCCACACCTTCGAGTTCCTCGGCACCTCAGTGAATTATAGCCGGGTTATTATCGTAAAGAATCGGGTGCGGGACGCGTTGGGAATGGCGCGGAGCGTCCCCCGTCGCCGTGAGCAGGTCGATGAGCGCTGCGGCACGCCTGAAGTGCGTTCGCGAGTCGAGGCAGGCCGGGGCGGCGCGTCGAGATATAGCTGACGAATAGCCTTCAGCGCTGTGCCGGGCAGGTTAGCTCGCCGAGAACATCGGGATAGGCTGCCGGCAGGGGCGCGCACCTTGCTCTCAACTGCGTGGAACCTGGGCGACCATCCGGGGTAACGAGCGGGGGAACGGGGAGCAGCGCGTCCGCGTCGAGGGGCGGGCTGCGGGGAGATATACCAAGGAATCCGCGAGCTCAGGCCAGGCCGGGGAGCGACTTCGCGGACTTTATTCAGTCGTGCATTCACCGCGCGGGCCTATCAGCTGGTGGGGGGAGCGCTCGGAGATCATGCCCGACAAGGACACTGACATCACCATGATTGTTGGGAGGGCGAGTGCAGATTACGGAAGGGAGCGCGGGCAACCTCCGTTCCTGCCCTGGCCGACCAAGAGCACGATGGTTCTGGGCCGGGGCAAGTTGGCTATTCTCGGCAGGGACAGACCGCGTCCGATGTGAACCTCGTGGCTCTCGCGTGCGCTACACGCGCCCGTTACCGTCGGCGTGCCCGGGCGTACGCCGACGGTTCGCGGGTGTACCTGGGACGCGTCGCGACGGGAATGTTCTCGCTGTCGACTGCAGCCAGGGGCGACCACGAACGTCAAACTCTGCAATTCCGCCCTCGCCGACGACCCCGCCACGAGCGCGCTGGAAGGGACTTGATCCCGAAGAGGCATGCACCATGTCCTCTCATCAGCGCGGCCGCCCGCCAACAGGACGCCTGGGAATCGGGAGGCAGCTTTGCTTCGTAAAAGCACCGAGTTCGACGCCCCGCATCCGCGGTGCCGGGGCGTCTCTTGAGAAGCAGTTCCGCCGGCACCGAAGTAAATAGACCAGGCGGCATCTGGCAGACGCATGCCCCCCGACTGGGCGACCTGCCCGCGCCGAACCGTCAGCCTTCGTCTTCTTATTGTTCAAACAACAGACACGCGAACTTACCGACGTAACTCCATCACCTCTCGTGTGGCTGAGGTCGCCGACAGAGCCTTGCCGCTGTAGAGAACCTTGCCCGTTGCCGGAGCTCCGGCTCGGTCAGCGGAGATAGCGACGAATCTTGAGGCTGTCTAAAGGGTTCTGAAGGGTTTGGGAGGGCGCGGGCAAGGTTTTCATCGGAGCCATTCTCCGGCTCCCATGAATAGGCGAAAAGCCGAGCTCTCGGAAAGCATGGAGAGATCTCCACGGTCGAAATGCGCGCGCAGCGACTCTTCTGGGAGACAGCAAGAGCACGGTGGTTAGTTTTGTGCCCACTTGGACGTAGGGCGCCGCCTCGAGACTCGATCGGCCACGTGGATAGACGCACTTCGTCTATTCCCAGACTCATGCGAGATTAAGATCCATTTGAGTCGGGCGGTGGGCGAATTGGGCCTTTCCCGGAGATCCGCGTATGGCCGAGGGCCGTCCGGCGAAGAGAGGGCGTAGCATTTGAGGAACCGAGTCGACACCTCAAAGGTCCGAAGTGTGGGGCGGAAATGTGACGGAAAGCGAAACCATTAAAGGGGGTGCGCTGTGTGTGTTCCCTGGGTCGAAGTGCGTCGGCCATTCCACGGGTCGGGTCACCACGTTCTGTGGCACGGCATACAAAACCCACTCACCTGACATATCACATTGCACCATTCCTTCGAGGCGGTAAAGTGACAAATCCGCTCAAGTCACTCTTGATGTCGAATCTCCGCAGTAAAGGCGAAGGGCGTAAGTTCTCACCAAATTCTTTAAAGCTGCCGGATCATAGGTCAACTTCGCATATGAACATTTCTGGCGGGAACTAAGATAGGCCGACATTTCGTGTGCAGAAGAACCGGGTTAAAGGCTGAGAACTGGGCGCCTGAGTTTTGGTGCTCTAGTTCATCAGATGCAACTAACTGCGGGATTTCTACGAGATCGAAACGGAATCATGATGATGGCAGCGTTGGTGGTGGTGGTGGTGGTGGTGGTGGTATAAGACAAGCTTAACTTGCAACCGAGACGTTTGCTGGCGCCGGACGGTGACATCAGCCCAGCTTCCTTGTATTTGTATTCGTGGGAATACTCCTTCTCAATGATAGGCGCCTGCGGCCTTACTACGCACCTGCGCGCCCTTGCTCTGGTCCGAATTTCCCTGCCCATCTTCGCAGGACGCTCTGGGTCGAGAGCCGTGCCTATATGGGCCGACTCGACCGTTGCCAGCGTGGACGACGAGACGGAGGTTGAGCGTACCACCGGCCGCTTAGCAACAGCAACGCGTAAGGTCGTACACATAACTATGAGTCTATGAATGCGAGTCAACGAGCTCCTCCGACTCGGATGAGTTGGTGTCGTCCCCAGCCGCTCTGTACCGCACCCCACCAGCTCGTGTAGGCGGTGGTGGGGTGAGGTACAGAGCGGCTGGGGACGACACCAGGATGAGTGGAAGTGTCAATGTCGACTCCAGGAATCGAACTTGCGCGACTGCAGCTCTGGCGTTGCGCACTTCGAATCGCTCCTCTTGACCTAATGGCACGCCCCCCACTGTGCCTTCTTCCAGCTGTCCCGCCGTTTTCGCGCAGGAGCGCGAGTGGGGCCGTGTTTAGTTTTGGAGCGGACCAAATACATTGGACAGCGCGTAGGGCCCGCGCGCGGCGCGCGCCGTAAGGCGCGACGTCTACTTGCACGCACCGCGAGCGTCGCGATGCCCACGCGCGCTGCTCAGACGTTTGCCTCGAGTGTCACGACGTCTGCACACGTCTGCGCACGCGCCACAACCTCCACCGCTCTGCGGCGACCCTACACGCACATCGATCTTTGGATGTCATTGCCACCTAGAAATGTACTTCGTTGACCACACGGCGGGTCACAGCGAGCGCGGTGCATCGCAGACGTCGCGCCGTACGGCGCGCGCGCCCCACGCGTTGCCCAATTTTCCTGGCGCTCCTGCACGAAACGGCGGGACAATTGGCAAACATATTGCAAAGGTTGCCTAGGGTGGCGCACCGTGTGACCGTCATGCAGCGATACATCTCAGACTGCCGAGAGTGAAACTTGGCTGAAATGATCCCCGCCAAAGCACTTCGACCGCCGCTCTAGACGGCCTGGAAATCCGATAGCCCACGCCGCCTAATAGTTCCTGGAGGTCACATCCTTTAAGCTGCGCAGACCGAGGACGCCAGCATCTCCATCCTCATTCCTCCCTCTCCCTCTACCAATCTAAGTACTATGTCCACCCCCCGCGTCTGGTTCAGTGAGCACCTTGTCCACCCCACCCTCCCCCGCCGTGCTCACGTCTACCCTGCAGTCACCGGCTGCTCCACCGGCATCGGCCGCGCCCTCACCGAGGTCGCGCTCGCCAAGGGCGACGCCGTCGTCGCCACCGCGCGCAAGCCCGCGACGCTCGACGCGCTCGCCGCCGCGCACCCGCCCTCGCGCCTGCTCGTGCTCGCGCTCGACGTGACCGCGGAGGACGCGGTGACGGCCGCGTTCGCCGCCGCGAAGGCGCGCTTCGGGCGCGTCGACGTCGTCGTCAACAACGCGGGCTGGGCCAACGTCGGCGAGGTCGAGGGCCTGCCCGAGGCGCAGTGCCGCGCGCTCTTTGAGACCAACTTCTGGGGCACCGTCCGCGTCACCAAGGCCGCGCTCGCGTTCTTCCGCGACGAGAACCCGGCGGGCGCGGGCGGGCGGCTGCTCCAGATGTCGTCCTACCTCGGTCTCGTGGGCTTTGCGGGGAGCTCGTTCTACTCGGCCTCTAAGCACGGTGAGCTTTTCGCCAGCGGGGCGAAGACGGAGGGAACGGGGCTGACGCACTGGCGGCAGCAATTGAGGGTTTCACGGAGTCGCTCGCGGGCGAGCTCGACCCCGCATGGAACATCAAGGTGCGTCTCGCTCGCTCGAGCCCGTTCCATCCGCGCGCCCGACCGCCGACCGCTGCTCCCCCTCCCCCTCCCCGCCCTACGCGCAGGTGACGCTCATCAAGCCCGGCTGGGTGATGACCGAGGTCAGGAACAACGCGGTCACGATGATGGCGCCCCAGCACCCGGCGTACACGAACCCGGCGCTCACCGTGAACATCATCCGCGCACTCGAAGGCAACCTCCCGCTCGAGTGGAAGGACGCGACGCGGTGCGCCGAGGTCTTCTACCGCGTCGGCTCGATGGACGCGCCGCCGCTGCACCTCGTCGTCGGCCGCGACGCGATCGCCGCGGCGCGCAAGCAGCTTGCGGACCTGTCGGCGTCGATCGACCAGTTCGAGACGTGGTCGGAGGGGCTGGAGATTGCCCCCGCGCCGGCAGCATAAGGAAAGGGCGTTTGGGGTGCCATGGGGGATGAAACGATATGCACCGTGTACTCATACCTGCACCCGAATCGCATACAACCTATCAAACCGCTGTGAAAATAGCCTCTCCAGCTCTGCCCCGTCGCCGTATAGCCGAAGGGTAGGCTCGCACCCTGGAAAATGCGAGAGAGGCAGCATGATCACATACCGTTGGTATACTACTGATACAAAGACTCCGAAGTCCGCGGTCGGCGCGAGGTGTGTATGCGCGGATCATTCCAGCTTCTCCAGCTCTTCTAGCCTTGCTAATACGACGTCTTTACTTGTCTCCTCAATCTCCCCCGCGAGGAACACCTCGTCGAGGATGGCGTACACCTGGCGGGTGAGGACGAAGGGGTAAGAGAACAGTGTGTGGGCATGACAGGATGCACACCTTGTAGAAGTTGAATACCAAGTCGAGTTCGCATACGTTGTCGAAGAACGAGTCTGGAGGATGGGGAAAGATGGACAGGCGTCACGATGAAAACCTATGACAAGCTCTAGAGGTGCTCACCGAGAACCTCCACAAAGAGGTGGATCGCCTCGAGGTACGCGAGCTCGTTGTCGTTCGCGTCGACGCAGATGCAGAAGAAGAGGCCAGCGTAGCGGCGGTACACAACTTTGTGGTTCCGAAACTGCGCACACAGTCGGCGGATGCGCCCAGACGCACAGAGCGAGGCAGCGGGCTCACCTCGACGAAGTTCGACTGATACTTCTGGTCTCGCGGCGCGACCAACCGGTGCACCTCTCCTCGCAGGCGGACCTAATGCCACGGATAGTCGTGAGATTCCCGGCGATACAGCGCGCGCCGCTGGGGCTGACCTTCTCGTCGTCGTCGTAGGGCACGTACCACTTCGAGAGCCGTGTCTTGCCCTGCCGGTTCTGCGCGGTGGCTGAGCTTAGGCGTGCGATGGCACACATGCAGGGACATACCTGGACGAGAATGAAACGAATCATTGCGCGACCGTGGACGCTGTGGTGGGAAAAGACTGGGAGGCACCGAGAGCTGACGAAGGGCGCAAGAGGTGGGGGGAGCAGAGGTAGGCTAAGGACAGAATGGCGCGCCTCCCGCCGCCTCAGCCGGAATCAATCTTGACGCCTATCCTGCGCTTAGTCATGTGTATGACGAACGAACGCTAACGTGTCTGTCTCGCATGTTCGATACCCGGTGTTGGAGGATTAAGCAAGTCAAGATAATTCCATCCAGTGGCGGGGTCATGGAGCCCTAAATTTGAAGCTCTTCCCCATGCAACTATCCCGTCACCAGCAGACACACGCACACCAGAAAATGATCCCCAAAAGCACATCCATTACTATACAATCAATAAAACACTAAAGGATGAGCCGTCTCGCGGGTCCTCGCAAAGTTCTCCATGATGTGTGACCAGTCACCGCACCGTCTCGGCGTCGTCGTCGTCGTCGACGACCGCCAGTCCTCCATCCGTTCACTCGAACGCGGCGCCCTTGGCCGCCGAGACCCAGGCGGCGTCCGCGCCCGGGAACTGGAAGGCCATCACGCCCGCGTTCCAGCCCGCGGCCTTGGCCTGCGCGACGCACGTGCCGAGCGTCGCGGGGTCGATGAACCCGTTCGTCGCGTCCGACTCCGCACCGGGCTTGCCGATGACGAGCTTGTTGATGTCGAAGCCGTTCGCGGGGATCTCGAGCAGCGCGGAGCCGTTGAAGGGCGCGCCCGCGGTGTTGATCAGCCCGTCGCAGTCGGCGTACAGGCCCTGGTTGTAGAACTGGATGTTGTACTGCGGGAGCGGTCAGTCAGACGAACGGAGGAGGGAGGGAGGGGGGGACGACTCACGAAGTCGATCTGGTCGCCGACGTTCTTGTTGATCGTCACGTACGCGCCGCCGCCGAACTGCGCGTTGGGCGCGAGCCATGGCGCGAGCGGCGCGTGGCTGAGGATGAACTGGCCGACGGGGAGCTTCCCGCGGAGGGTCTGGGTGAAGGTCGTGACCCAGGTCTCGGCCGCGCCGTCGCCCTTGTTCATCGCGTCCAGGTCCTCGTAGTCGACGTCGATGCCGTCGAGGCCCTGGTCGAGCACGAACTGCGCCATCGTGTTCGCGGTGTCGACCGGGTCCGCGCCGGACGTCGTGGGCTTGTCCGTCTCGCCGAACGCGGAGACCATGATGTTGATCCCCGCGGCGGCGTACTCCGCCTTCTTCGCCGCCTTCTGGTCCGCGGGCAGGTTCGCGAACGCGAGCGCCTGGTCGAACGCGCCCTTGAGGGTAAGGAAGGACAGGTTGACGACGTTGAAGCCCTGAGCCGGATCGTGTGAGCCGGTGCTGTTGTGGATCATCGATGCGCAGAACGCACCTGGACATCGGTAGCGGCGGGGAGCACGTTGGCGTCGATGAACTTGTCGGTGTAGACGACAAAGGCCGGGCTCGGGACCGAGACGGCGCGGCGAGAGAGCGTGACCTCGGGGAGAGGGGCAGCAAGAACGCTGCTCACAGAGGCCAGCGCCAGCGCAGCCGAGACGGAGGTGATCAAGTGGGAGAAGGAGAACATCGCTAGGACGTGAAGAAAGGAAGTGAAAGTGAAAGACGAAGACGGCGAAGAAAAGACGACGAAGAAACAAGCCGCTCAGCGGTCTTGAAAGTGTAAGAAAAAAAGAAAGAAAGTAATGAAGTGAAGGGGAATGGGGAACTGAGGACGCACCCCCTGCCCTCTTTATACTGCGAGGTGGCAGGCTGTCCGGGGATGTGGTATTCGATCTGCATATGGTGTGTGGCGCATCGGATGTGTCCTTGCTGGGGCATCCGTAGGGGGCGTTCGTCACGAGTCCGCACTGTGCCGGAGCGACGCAACTCCGCAAGGACGCAGTTGCGGACTGGACCGCAATCCAAAGCTGAAAAGGCGCTGCAGAGCGCAGGACAAATTCGGGCTTCACGCTGACATAGAAGATGCGTTGGTGATGGAGATGAAGCATGTCCAGCCGGCGAAAACCCACGTTGATTGACCATCCTCCGCTGCCCTCGCAGTGTTGTGGTGAGGCCGGAGATCTGTGGGCGAGGTGGAAGAGCGCCCTGCGCAAAACCCTGTCGAAACTGTTATGTGGCGTGAGTAGCATCAACGACTGACAGAAACGTGTCAGTAACCTCATGCAGTTGTGCGGCCGTGGATCGTCACCTGGCTGTCAACCGCTCGGAGTGTCGAAAGAGTCTACCTCCGCATTGTTCGAGGTTTTCGGCGTTTCGATCGTATCTTCAACCCACCCCGATCTGACTTGGCATTTCAGCCAAGAGATGAGGCTCTCAGCGTTTTCGTATTGCGTGGATTATGTTCGTATAACGATGCTGGAGCATTGTTGGCGGTGCGTGCGCCGAGTTAGATGAGGGTAGCGAGAGATAATAGTCAGCAGCATTGCCACGTGTTCATCACCACCCATCCGTTGAGCGCCGCACGCGCTTGTTGCGTGTTGCGCCTCCCCGAATCCATTTGCTTCATCTCCGGGGCCACAGAAAGCGGTGCTGAAACTTGCTGCATCTTGACTTCGCACCAACTCCTGTCGTTGCTGCGACAACGGTGCCGGTGATAGCTGACCGGTTGACCAACAGGTGATCTTGCACATTCAGCTCTGTCTCCATCATGCCAACATAAGATCACTAAAACCGCCCTCTGCGCGATCACTAAAACCACCCTCTGCGCATTGCTGGTAAACATGCCACTATCCAATGTTACATATGTACACTTGAAAGTCCACGCGTGCTGCAAATCCTACACAATCGCAAAGTTCCTCGTTCACTCATCTCAGCGCACCACTCACACCCGGTTCGCCCGGAAGCAGTCCAACTCCTCTCCCGACGCCAACCCCTCCGTCCCCGTGTTCCCCAACAGCTCCATCTTCCCGCGTTCACACACCAAACTCACATTGTGATCCCGTCCGTGCTCCCGCGCGAGCCCCCAGATCTCCCGCAAGAGCGCCCCGAACCGCGCGAGCCCGCGCCGGACGCGCTCCTGCGCCGCGACCTCCGCGAACTCGTCCGACGCGAGCTCCTGCCGGTCCACGCGCGCGAACACCCCGCGCTCGTGCACGGCGACGAGGTGCGCGGGCGTCTGGGTGAGGAAGAGCTGCAGGTACGTGTCCTCCGCGGTCGTGCGGTCGAGGTACTTGGCCGAGCGCGTCGCGAGCTCGAGCGTCGCGTGCTGCGGGAGGAGCGTCCCCGCGCGCACGACGTGCACGTCGCGCGCCGGCGCCGCGGGCATCGCAGGAGCGGGTGAGGAAGCGGGCGAGGGCGGGGGCGAGGAAGCGGGCGGGGTCACAGCGGGCTCTTGGGCAGCAGGATCGGCCCCGAGGCCCGGGGGAGCCCATGCGGCGGGATCGGTGAGAGGGTCCAAGTCGTCCGCGTCGTTGGACTCGCTCCAGTCGAATGAGGTGTAAGCCAGAGCGGGCTTCCCCGTGGGCTTCGGGTCCTCAGCGATCGCCGCGGAGGTCTCCTGATGCAGCGCCGCGACCTCGGAGGACGATTCGGGGGACTTGTGAACACTCTGTCGTGCTTCTGCGGGCACCGCCGCGGTCTGTTCTTCGGGAGAGACACCGGGCGCGGGGGCTGGGTCCGTGGAAGTGGAAATTTCGATAGGCGGCCTGAACAAGTCGGTGTCGGACGTGCATGCGTCGACTTCGTAGCGGACGAGCAGGGTGAGCCCGCCGAATTTCTGCGACGATGATCAGCAATGGCGTCACGAGGACGCTGCCGAGGACTGCGTGCTCACGTATTTGACCATTCGGAAGTGGTTCGTGCCCTGCTCGCAGCCCTCGAGAGGCGCGGTGGCGGCGCGCACGAAGTTCGCGCGGCATCCCGCCTTGGGCGGCCTGACGTACTCCCGGTCAAACTCTGCCCAGCGGTGCATGACGAGGGTCTTGTCGCCAGCGAGTTGGAGGTCGATGCGGAAGTCCCGGCGCGCTGCCCAGGAATCGATTTGCTTCTGATTGAGATCTGGCGTCTTGCGGTCGCCGGCGAGGGGTGCGTCCGGATTCAGATTGGCGTCGGCGTCGGCGTTGGAAGAAACCAAGGGCGTGTGCGCGTCGTTTTCGGTGGCTGCAAGAGGTGTAGATGCGACCTCGTCCTGTGCTTCCATCGCATGACGAAGCAGTTTTCGGAGGTTGTTTCTGTCCGTGACGATGTCCACTTCAGATAGGTCGAGCGCAGACAGGTCGTGCACCTCTTCGCCTGTGGACGATTCGTCGTTCCGGAAAGCCTCGAGAGCGCGCAGAAGGGGTAGCAGCTTGGACCCGCCTCGCATGTAGTACCCGTTCTCATGGTACAGCCTGATTTCATCGTCAAACTGAACCTGGATTGGGAGGTCGTGGTCCAGCCAGCGGACTGGGCATCCTGTAGAGATACGAGTGTCAACGCCCGCGGCTCCACCCATCACAAGTTCGAAGAGTGCGAGTCTCACCTGGGGCTTCAATAATTGGCTTCTCATCCACAAGGTCCTTCCTCCACGAGTACGACCCAACGCACTCGAAGTCGTCAAGGGCATGGGGACCGTCCGGAACCTCGACGTCCTCGGGCACCTGGATCTCCATGATCGCGGGCTCGACGAGTCCTCCGCGGAGCTCGCGCGGCGGTGGCAACCCCTCGCCACGATCCACGAAGGTGCGCTCCGTCCAACCCCCACGACCACGCCCGCGTCCCCGCCACGACCCACGTCCGCGGAACGCTCCCTCTCCGGCGGTGTCGTCCCCGGCTCCTGTCCATCCCGAGGCGAACCCGCCGCGGCCCCGGAAACCGCGACCGCGCGCCCCTCCGCGCCACCCACCGCGGTCCCGACCAGAGTCGTCGTCCGTTTTTTTGTCGTAGTTCTCCCAAATGTTCGTTGTGCCGCTCGGCCGCTCGGCGTCGACGCCGCGAGCCCCACGGCCGGCCCCCCGCCATCCGCCACCGCCGCCGCCGTTCGCGTCGCCGTCCGACGACTTGTTGAGGTTCTCCCAGCCGGTGGTGCGCCCGCCGTCCGTGTCTTGCGTCTGTGTCTGGGTGCCCCGGCGCGGGATCCACTCCGCAAAGACCCCGCCGCGCCCCCCGCCGGGCGTCGCGCGGAGGCCGCGGGGGACCCAAGGCTGCTCGCGCTGGACGCGCCAGTTCCCGTCCGCGTTGCTGTCGTCCACCCAGGACGAGTGCTGGACCTCGGGCGTGGGCTTGGCCTGCGAGTGGTCGTCGGCGCGCGGCCCGGACGGGCGCGCGAACGGCTCGGGAGTGGGAGTGGCGGCGCTGGGGCGATCAGGAGCGCGCGCGAGCGACCCTCCGCGGCCGCGATCAAAGGAGCCGCGAGCCCAGGCGCGAGGGCGGAGTCCGCCGCGCGTCGACGTCGTCGTCTCGCCGTTCTCAGTGGACACAGGATCGCCTTCACCGCAACCCCAGTCGTCGGCGGAGGATTCATAGGCCCAGGGGGAGGGCTGGGGTTCGGGTTTAGGAACCGGACTCTGAGGTTGAGCTGGCGGCGGCGGAACTGAAGGTTGAATTGGAGGCTGTTTGGGAAGCTGATGCTCAACATGGGTCGTGGAAGTGGGCTGATGTGCGCTCACGTCGGGAATGGATGGGAGCGCTCCGCGTCCGTGCCCGCTGTTGGTAGGCTTGGGAGTCCGAGTGCTTCCACTGTGGCCCCACTGGCCCCAGTCGTCGGGGGAGGATTGGGGAAGGCGAACCGAACGTGGCTGAATCGGAGGCTGAGTCGAAGGCTGCCAATTGGAAGGCCTCTCGACTTCCGTCGTGGGAGTGGAAGCGAGCGCGCCGCGCCCCCGCCCCGCCGACCCTCCGCGTCCTCGTCCACGTCCGCGATCGGTGCCCGCGCGCGTCGGGGTATCGTCTGTGGTTGGCTCCGGAGCGCTTGCATCGCGGCACCACTCGCCCCAGTCGTCGGCGGAAGATTCGTACGACCAGGGAGAGGGCTTGGGATCCGGTCGAGGCTGACGTTGCTGCTGACGTTGAGGTTGAGCGGCCGGCCTCTCGATTTCAGCGGCCGGGGTAGTGTGGAGGGTGCTAACATCGGAAACGGTGGAAGTGACAGGCCCGCCGCGGCCGCGCGCCGCCGGGCCACCGCGTCCGCGTCCACGGTCTGCGAACCCGCGTCCGCGGTCTGCGAACCCGCGTCCACGCTCTGCGAACCCGCGCCCCCTCGCGCGAGGCTGGAACCCGCCGCGCGTCGAGCTGTAGTTTCCGCCGCGATTGAGCCGCGGCGGACCTCGTACGGACGTGGGGGTGATTGCATCGCGCTGTGGCTTGCCCCAGTCGTCGCGCGAGGCCTCGTATACGGCGCGGGACCAGGACGGGGCCGGTTTGTCGAGCGTGGGACTCGTGGCGGGGGTGGTAGGCGCAGTGGTCGGGTCGACGCCGGGGGACACGGATGGGGCAGATCGGGTGGGACTTTGGGAGCTCGAAGTGTCGGGCGACTTGTCGTCCGCGCGATGAGCTCTAGAGGAGCCGTTCGCGATCGTGGTGATGCCGCGGCCGCGCGATGCAGATGCGTTGCGATTGTGGTTGTTGGTAGATGAGGCATGGAAGTCATAGAGAGTGTCCAAACTTGCAAGCGTGTTCGAGTTCATGGGGGTCCTGTTGGCGGGGGTGCTTGCGTCGTCGATGAACCCGGTCGGGTGTCCGCTTCCTCTGCCCACCCCTCGACCCCCACCTCGACCTCCGCGAACTCCCCAGCCACGTCCTCGCGCTCCCCGACCTCTGTCGGCGCTCACCGATTCCCTGACACTCTCGGTGTCCATATGCGGAGGATGTTTCAGAAGAAGCAGATAAGAGTACTTGAAGCAATGGTAGAGTGCATGCGCTTGCGTCCGCGAAGACCTCTTGTTGGCACGAGAGGAAGTGTATATAGAGGATATGCACCTGCGGCAATGGATGCGTCCTGCAGCACTCCCCGCAAAGTCGCGTGCCCGTCCAGCTTCCCCGCGCGCTCGCTGTCGTCTACCGCAGTGCACGGCCGGCACGGGCACGGGGCGCGCGCGGCGAAGCCGCCCAGGATGGGCAACGGAGGTACCGCAGCAGAACTTGGTGGGAAACACTCCTCTCCTGCGGTATTATGGGACGCACCTGCGAGCCGTGCAGATCCTCCGGATTAGCTCTGCCCTGACGCTGACCCATTCACGCGCGGAGCGGTGCGACTACGTGTATGCGCCGCAGAGACGGAGGAAGTGGTGGGGCATCGCTAACCAAGTTCAAGCAGTTCATGATGGTGGTGGTGGATGTTCGAGTCCAACTCCAAGCGGCGAGCAAACAAATCGACGGCAAGCGCTCCTTCCCAATTTGGCGAATGATCAACCTCCAGCTGCAGGCTGAGCCTCCTCGAGCTCTGGACATCAGAATTAGTTAACAGGCCACACACACTGGCACGCGGCACACAAGAGAAACTACGTGGGCAGCTGGAACGGTGGTGCTGTTCACCCGTCGAATAACGATAACTAACTAGCGCGCGAAGAGAAACACCCAAAAACACATAAAAAACACATCGAAGCGGAACCTGCATGAAATAAACCTTCCGTCTTTCCGCGAATGAAAACCGTCTGAAATCCCGCGCGAACGCGCACACCCTCGAACTTAAGGGAGCGCGTTGATCTGCTGCTGGAGCACGCCGTAGACGGTCGCGACCGCCGGGCAGCCGACGCCGGGGCCGTGGAGGTTCTGGAGGGTGGAGAGCAGCGTCGAGATCCGCGCCTGCTGCTCGCCCTTGGAGTTGCCCGTCGGGAAGGGCGCCCCGATGCCGGGGTTGTTGATCATGTGCCCGGCGTTGACGTTCGCGTTCAGGGACTGGGGAGGGCGAACGAAGTCAGCGTCGAGGCGGACGGGCGGGAAAGAGGCGGACGTACGCCGATGAACGAGTCACGGTCAGGGGGGCAAGAGCACGGGATGAGGATGCCGTTCAGACCGGTGCAGGAGCTGAAGGGAGGACGCGGTCAGCTTTCATCGGGAGACGGAGAACCTGAGGGGTGCGTACCCAGTACCGTTGGGGTTGGCGCCGCGGGCGACACCGAAGTCGGGGACGAGCGCGGGGTTGACGTCGCGCCGGCGGATGGCGTTAGGAGCGGCGTAGACGGAGGCGAACGCGGCGGTGGCGAAGACGGCGATGGTGGAGAACTTCATGATGCTTGGATGTAGAGCGAGTGTGGGGTTCGTGAGGTGGCGAGGGGTCGTGAGCGTGCTAGAGAGCGAAGGCGACGGGGAAACAGAAGGAAGGGCGGAAAGAAAGAAAGGGATGCAAGTACGCGCTGCGTAGAAAGGGTTGGTCGGGGAAGTTCCAGCTGACAAGGAGACAGCAGCGAGCAGGGCCCTTCTTTATACCCTCGCGCGCGCCCAGGCTGAGACAAGCGAGCTGGAAAGACTTCACCGCCATCGCGATGACTCTGTGCTTCCCTCTCGGCCTGTGAGAGCGCGAGAGACTAGCACGCATCGCCGCGCGATGGCGGCGGCACATCACGGCCCATCGCTGCGCACATGATCGGCTTCACTTGAGCACGCTTCAAAGCCGCATCACCATCTTTCCAGCACGATTGGGAGGACGAGTCTTGGGGCCGAGAGTCGGAAGCGGAACGGGGCCCACGATGTCAGGGAATCAACGGAGTGTGGAGGCCGTCGAAGGTTCCTTGATGTGAGACAATGCCGCTGGCGTCCACGGGAGTAAGTACGACCATGCTGGAGAGCAAAAGTTCGAAGCTTGGTGGCATATCCGCGCGGGCTGCTGGCGGTGAGATAGCGCAGTCAAACTTTGATAGCAAGCTTCACGCACCAAGTTTGTGTTTGAGACCTCGTCCTGGCTCCTGGCCCGTACAAGATGCGCAAGCACCGCAAGCTTTCAGCGGCAGCGTTTGAGGAAGACAGTTCGGAACGCATCCGCTGCGATGCAAGAGATGGATAGGTCCTTGATGGGCGGCGCAGTGTTTGATTACATAACATATTCCCATCTATAGTGATGCGTGTGAAGTTATTACAAGACTCTATTGCTCAGTCTGACCAATTCATCATCATACACACCTGCGCAAGGCAACAATAAAGGTACCAGGAGATGATGGCTCAACACCCAGATGGATCCAGAACCCAAGTCTCAAGAGCCCAAGGCCCACATTACTCACTGCACATCATGATCATGGAGGGTGTGTTGATGGGAGAGTTGGATCACACACAAAGCACACTAGAGTAAGCAACAAAGCCAGTTTATTGCATCCATGTAACATGTAACATTCATCAAGTCAAAAAACGACGTGCATCCTCGAGCCTCAGGCCGTCCGCAGTCGCGGCCGTCACCATGCACGAGCACCGCCGGCGGACGTCCCGACTGGGTGCGTGGCGCCGCCGCCGCACGTGCATCGCCACGGCGCGCGATGCGCGCACAAGCGGGGGTACGCGGAGAGGGCGCGCGCGTACGCGGAGAGGGTGCACAGGCGTGCGCACCGCTCGCGAGGAGATTGAGAGACCTCTTTGAGACGATGCGCGCGCGCGCGCGCGGGGGGCGGTCCGTAAACGCGGGGCGCGGTCGGCGCAAGATGACGACGAGGGTGGGGAACGGGGGTAGGGGAAATTAGTGAGGTCCTGGGGTCGGGTGCGGGTGCGGGCGAAGGGTGGCGAACCGCGAGGCGCGCGCATCGCGGGGTGCTCATGGGCTGTGGTCCGTGGGCGCGGTAGGGTCGGGGGCTGGGCGGGCGACGGGCGGGGGAGATGGGCTGTGGAAGATCGTACGTTCTCAGTCAGTTTCTGTAGCGGTGCGGGTGCGGAAGGAGACAGGACGTACGACAGTGGGGGGCGGGGTCCGATAGACACTGGCGGCCGGCTGGGTTGACGAGCGCAGGCGCGGGTGTGTACGGAGCTCGCCCGAACGCGCTGTCAAGGGAATTCAGTCAGCTGATGGAGGAAATACGCAAGAACGACGAGAGAAGGACGCACGAAAGCGGGGGGTGAGGCTGCGTAGACACTGGCGGCCGGCGTCGCTAACGCCCGCGCGCGCGCGGTGCGTGTCGACCTCGCGCGGTGGAGGTCGATGCGGAAGCCTGGTCCACGGGAGGTACAGAGTGGTAAAATGGGGGGCTGGGGGGGTGCGTCAGGGGGCGCGCGGGCTGGGTGCGTACAGTGGCAAGTCCGGGGTGGTGAAAGGGCGAATTACTCGGGGGCGGGGGCGGTAGAGTGGGATACAGACAGGCGGATGCGCGTCGTGCGCGACGCTCGGGTCGCGCTCCGAGGACTCGGAGGCTAGGGTAGGTTGAACGGAGGCGAACTGCTGCTACGACTGTTGAGGGGGCTAGAGTAGGAACAAATGAGCTCGTACGACAGAATTGCAACAGAAAAGGGCACACCGTGATTGGGACTTGCTCCACGGATATCTGACTGCACCATGCAGCTGAGACAGTCGGGAGCGGGATTTTGCGAGGCATCGAAGAAACTGGGGGCACGCCGACCGCGATGAAGCAGCGTCTTCGTCGCCTCGGGGCGCATGCATCGAAGTTCTTTGCGGTCGCTTGTCGTGGTTTTCATATCGAATGTCATTATGCTTGGGCAGAAGCACAAGGCTGGGAGGGAGGGACGTGGGGAGGTGGACCGGCCTCTTCAGCGACCACGACTCGCGCAGCGTTGAGAAGCCGGAAAGGCGAGGGCTTGGATTTCGAGTCTGGCGGAGAGGGCGAGGGTAGTGAACCCCAAGCTTCTCGTCCCAACTGCAGTTATACTCCTTCCGATTCTACCGCAGCGAGGTCCAAGGCTCCGGCTGACACAGGCACCGGGAGACCAGAGCTGCACGTATGCGGCCATCTGTATGTGAGATCATGATAAGCATGCCAAGTGGGAACGGGCCACCATGCTGGGGCGAGGAGACCTAGAATAACACCCAGTCAGCTGTGCTGCGGCAGGCCGAAGACAAATGGCAAACCTATGACATGTGGTGGGCCGGGCTATCTTCACGCACCATCGCGGACACGGACTCAAAAGGGACCCCACATGCGCACCGGACCTCGGAAGAAAGACCGTGTGCCGGGGAATAGGGGGAGGGTAAAGCTCGCGGAAAGCGCACAACGAGGGAACGAACGCATCTTTGGATTCCTTCTATTACACGTTCGTACACGCAGATTCACACTTCAACGCTCGGCTCGCACCTTTGCCTGCATCCTCAATCCTGCTTCTGTGCCATCCCAGCATCGCGGAACTGCTCGAGCGCGTTCCACGCCTTGCCCGACGTGACGCTCTCCCTCGCCTTCGCCACGCCATCCTTCAGGTCCGACCCGATACCCGCGACGACGAGGAGCGCGGCCGCGTTGAGGAGCACGAAGTCGAGGATGGGCGTGAGCCGCTCCGGGATCCCGTCGCCGCTCTGGAGGAGGAGCTTGAACGTCTCCGCGTTCTCCTGCGGGGTGCCGCCCTTGACCTCGGAGAGCGGGTGCGCCGCGAGCCCGAAGTCGCGTGGGTGGAGGACGTGCTCGGCGACGGAGCCGCCCGGGCGGAGCTCCCACGCGTAGGTGTCGCCGGCGCAGGAGATCTCGTCGAGGCCCTCGGCGCCGCAGACGACGAACGCGCGGCGGACGCCGCCGTCGACGAGCGAGCGCGCGAAGGTGGGGCCGAGCTCCCGCTCGGCGACGCCGAGCACCATCCCGCGCGGGTTCGCTGGGTTGATGAGCGGACCGAGCACGTTGAACATGGTGCGGTGCCTGAGAGAATGGGCGGATGTGTCGGCGCGGAGGGCGAGAGCAGATGAAGGGGGGGAACGTACGGGAGAGCCTTGCGAATGGGGGCAATCATCGCGAGGGAGGGATGGTATTGTGGCGCGAGGATGAATGCGAACGGAATCTTCGCGATGGTCATCGGGGAATTGGCGGTCGGAGGGGTAAAGTAGCAGCCAAGGGCTTGAAGGAGGTCCGCCGAACCTGACGACGAGGTCGACGCACGAGAGCCATGCTGGGTGGAGGCCAAGTTAGAGACAATGCTCCTGAGAGACGGGCAGGTCCAGGAGGAAATACAAGACTTGTTAAGGAGCCAGGAGAGAATGCCAGAACACGAAAATCAATCGAACTGCAAACTTAGGACGCGGGATCTAAGCGCAAGTCGCATTCCCAAGACCCAAATTCCGTGCGCATACACGCCATGGGTAGCATGAACCTGGGCGTCCTCCATCCCACGCACGACCTCCGTTCCCGAAGCGCATACATGCCGCAAAAAACACACCTTTACGACACGCGCGCCGGCTCCGGCCGCCACGATCGCCGCAGTCGTGCTGACATTGAAGGTGTTGTGGCCGTCCCCGCCAGTACCGACGATGTCGACGACAAAATCGTCGTCGATGCCCTCGACGGCGCACTTGAGCGCGCGGGCGCGGAGGACGTTCGCGGCGGCAGCCAGGAACTCCGGGCGGCGCTCGACGCGCTCGATGTGCATCGCGGTGAGGAAGGAGCCAAGCTGGGCGGGGTGGGTTGCTTCGGGAGTGAAGGCGCACTCGAGCGCGAGCGCGAGGTCTTCGGGGGTGAAGTACTCCGGGGTTTTGACGAGCTTGCCGACGATAGCCTTGAACGTCTCCTCGGATACGGCGGGACTCGACATGGTGGGCGGTGGGAGGGGGTGTGGGAGGAGTGGGGTGGACATCGCGGCGATGGGTGGGGGGTTGGTTAGAGTGTGACGAGATCAAGCTCTGGAGAAGTTGTAGTCGACCGAGTAGGGTGACTCGGGAGGGCCCTGATAGCTGACGCGTGCGACGCTAAATACGCCGTCTGAACAGGCGGAGCGCGGTGGCCATCGCGGGGCTCAGGCGGCGACCGCGCAGCTGCTGACGCACACTGGTCCGAGCTCATCGCTCAAGTGCGGCGGGACGGTGGGCATGGCTGGGCGTTCAGTCTTCAGAGCGTCAGAAAACGCGAGTGTAGTGCGGCGCGGAAGATGGGTTGAACGCCGTGCGGGGCGACGGAGCGCAGGGTGGCCACAGAAACGGACCGTCGACGGGGGTGGCTGCGTGCGTCGGTGGGGTCGTCGCCGAGGGCGGGGAGGACGAGAGGATGATCTTGCGCCCGCCTGCGAGCCATATGGAGGAACGGCGCTGGGGGACTCAAGGGCCTGGGACGCGCGTCATCAGTGGAGTTTGTGGGAACGGCGGTTGCCACCTCCGGAAACAAGGCCAAACACGCTCTTTTCCCCCGACTACCACCTTCCCCCCCGCCTTGCCCGCCCCCGCCGTCCCCGGCACTCTTCCTTATCATCACCTAATCCTTCCACGCCTCGTCGAGCTCGTAGACACGCCCAGCATCCCTCTCCACACCATGGTTTTCTCCTCTCTCCTCGCTCTGGCATTCGCCGCCCTACCCGCACTCGCCCAGACCGACTTCTCCTCAGCTCACAATGTCACCGCCATTGGAGGAACATGGAGCTCGGGCTCTCAACAGGTCGTCACTGGCTCCGTGAGTGCCCTCGCTGCTCTTGGCTGCACTGGTCGTTGATCAGGATTGGTCGCAGGGTTTCGCGAACCCGGCCACTCTGAGCTTCACGTATCCTAATGTCACTGGCGTCAGCTTCGCTTTGTGAGTACCGTCGAACTTCCTCATCGGCTCGCGTGTCTGACTTCTGGTAGCTCGGAGGACGGCTGGTACGAGACTGCCCGCTATCGGTTCGTTAGTAACGGTAAGTTGTCATCTCCTGTCGTCAAGCCAGCTGCTCGCCCCCCATCTCTCTCCTACTCCCATGGTCCACCTCTCCGTCATCTCTGCGCAGGCGTTCGCGCTGCGCAGCGCGTCCGGCAGACGCAGTCCCATTCACTGAAGGGCGATGTCCGTCATCCGCGGGAACCGTTCGTCCCGAAATAGACGACGGGGGCGCAGTAGTTGATGCGGGCTCGGGCACGTTGAAGGCTCACATTCTTCGCGCAGGATCGTCCCCGAACTGCATCACTGGTGTCGTACTCTGGCACCATGGCAGCTACACGTTCAACGACAACGGGTCTATCACCTTGAACCCCCTGGCCGATGGTTTCCAGCAAGTCCAGGATCCCTGCGCGGCGGAATCGAACTTCATCCAGCAATACAACACCACGGAGATCTACCAGTTGTGGTCGATTACGGAGGACACCAACGGGCCCCTGCTTCGCTTGTACGACTCTGGGTCGGCGCCCCTCGCACCCATGTCCCAGGTGTACTCGACCCCGAACATTCTGCCGCAGAAGCTCCTGAACAACGGTACGGAGGCTACTATCACGGGCACGTCGTCAAGTCTCTTCGTCTCCAGCGCCTCGCGGCAATGGGCTCCTGCGGAACTCGTGTCGCTCGCATCATCCGTCTTCGCGGTTGGGGTGGCATCACTGCTGCTATAGACTGAACCGCACCCATTGACTATCGTCGCACACTTACGTACACCTCATCTCCGCCCTGACCCCTTCTACCCGCTGTTAGTCGCGCTTTCCCTCCACCACCACCCTTACTGCCCGGTATGCATACACCCCCGGTTCGCCCACACACGCCCACGGCGCCGCGCCCTCGTCCTCCCACTCTTCCCATTTCGCAATTCCGGTTGCTGCGAGTATAGAGGAGGAGATGGAAGTCAAGGGCACAAACGCCGTCTGCTGTCGCGGGTTCGTCGCCGGTCGCACCCCTCGAGACATAATGGACAAACATTTTTCGTTCAGAGATCGTCTCTCCCGTACACCGTTCCACTCGCACCTCTCGTACCCGATACCCGCGCCTGCCCTCGCCTGCACTCTTTACGTACGCGCGCGCACAGCCGTCCTTCCGCATAGCATCATACAACATGTGGCCAGCTGCCAATGCCGACGATTAGTATGGATTCCTTGCAATATGTACCCACCTGGAATCTCCCCCGCGCTCGTTCTGCATGCCTTGCCTCGGTGGCGCTGGCGGGCATCGCCCGCGGCGTTTGGTGGAAAGCCTGATGGACGCCGCGCTGATCTCCGGCTGCGCGCGCGGTTGTCGGTCGAGCTTGCGCTACGCTGGCAGAGGCTGGCAGCCGGCCATTGCGGGCGGAGACCTGGAGACCTGGCCCGACATTCGCGACCTGAGCTCGTCGAAGCGCATGCGTTCGTGACCCTGTGCGAGCCAACTGCAGTGCAGCGACTTTGTGTGGAGATCAGGGACCCCACGCGCCATGACAATTTCGAACCCACTCAGATCAACGCGACCAATCCAATTCGGCACTGGATCCGCGCCCGCGCTTCGTCAACCGCGCACTTGCAACGTTTGGACTCCGCGGCGCGCCGCGCACGACGCATGCGCGTCGAGCTCGGGCGGTGCGGCCGGTGAGCGCTGCCCACCGTATCGCCGGTCTGTTCGTCCACTGCCGTCTCTGGCCAAGGCCGCGTCGGTGGCAGCGGCGGGCTGACGTCGCCGGCCGAGCCTGTGGCGAAAGGCTGGCGGGCGAGGGAGGAGGAGGCGGGTGATCGAGGCGATCGGGTGGCTGGCCAGTACTGGTGGCGGGTTGGCGACATAACGTATGCATGATTCAGAGGCCAGCTGGGCCAGAGCGGACGCAGCTGCCTGGGCAGGGGGGTCGGTCGCTCCTGGTTGAAGGCGTCGGCACTGGGTAAAGTAATACTGGGCAGCGGCGAACGAAGTCTTGGGACGCGGCGCCGTCGGCCGTCGACGTATGACGGGCTTGACATAGGGTTGATGCATTGTGCAATGGCGGGGAACGGAGCCTGGGCCGTTCGGACGTGCTTGGCTGTTGACGGTGAGTCGGCGTCGGCGTGTCGATTGCTGGCAGCTGGCGTGAGGTCAGAGGCGTTCGAGTTGGAGGTGCACGATAGCCGGCGGTAGAGGACTTGGAGACGCGACCGCACGGGCCGCGCAGGTTGAACTGTACGTCATAAAAGCGGCTGGCCACGATCAACTTTGAAGCATTGCGCGGCGTGCGACAAGGAGTCGATGCGGCGACACGCCGAGCAGCCGCAGAAAGAGGTCCGCTGCCCAGCATGCTTCAGTGAGCGCAGAAGTTATGATGTCGTTGTTACCCACATATGCTGTTGTTGCGCATGTGGCAGCTATGCGGTGCGAGAGAAATCACCATGCGAAGAGCAGCGAGAGCCGGACTAGTGACTCGTGAGTCGGGAGCAGAAGACAAGCCGGAAAGTTCTGGCTCGAGTAAAAGTCCGAGTTGTCGGCTCGCCGCTCGTGTATGATGCTGACAAATGCAGACTTCGAGTGGCCACGTGGCGTTCGGTCCACGGCAACTTGTTGAACGCGCGACGGTGGTCTCCGGCTCGACTCTGGTCGAGGCGACGGTGGTCGGCGTGCCGTCATAGTCGTCGTCCAGGTCGTCTCGTAGCGCGGGTTGAGCGCGGCAGCTGAGGTACCAAGGGCCCCATTGAGCGGCGGATGCGCCTGCAGAGGAAGCGGCGTACCCAGACTGGCGAGGACGATGCAGGTGAAGATGGCCTTCATGATGATGATGAGCGGGGAGGAGCGTTCGTTGCCCGCCCTTCGTTCCCTGCTTTCTCTGCGTTTTATTCTCTCCGATATCAGCTCTGATTTGTTCGCTGCTGACACTCGTTACTCGCTTGCAGCTGACGAGGGCCTCTCTCGGCTCCACAATCTCTTGCATCCTCCGTCTAGCTATTGCATCCACCGTCTGGTCTTGTCGCCGCAAGTGCGGCCTGTGCTATGCTCTATGGGATCACAGTCGAGCCGTGGCTGCTGCTCAGCCAGATCGCCCCGTGACGCACGCCCCGCATCGCTTGGCACTCAAAATCGATCCGACAATTCATAGTTCAGGCCGCCAAGCTGCACGAAGCACGCGGAGGTGCGTGCTGATATGTCTGTCTACACATCACATCACAGACCGCTCTGTCGGCACTTCGCACCCGTCGCACCCACCGCCCACCGCGGGCGCATCGCCGCTCGCTCATGCCGAAGGCTCGGGAGTGGGCGAGTCGTACGTCCTGGTCTGCGTCGTGAGGCTCCCCGAGATCGTCTCTGTGAGTGTCGTCACCCAGCGCGGGTACAGGAGGGCGTCGGGCACGATCGTCGCGGACGCCAGGGAGGAAGGGAAACGGTGAGTCGGGACTCGGTAGGCGACCATGGGGAGGCGGGCGGATCTAGGGTCACGATCGGATGGCGGTAGTGGGTGGACCATCGATGTGACGTTCGAGTTCTACGAGGAATAATAGAGAGGAAATGGAGGATTTAATCATTAGGGATGAGAAAGTCACTGAGGGAGTAGTAGGAGAGGTTAACATGTAGCGGTCGAGTTTAATACGAAGCCTGAAGGCATACGAGCATGAGGGGATTCCTCGTGTTGTTGATGGTTCATGCTCGGCTCGGCGCTATCAATTCATGACAAGTAAAACCCTTGTGCATGGGGATGCATGAGAAAGAGATGTTAAGATAGATGAGGGTGAACGTACATACATTTTAAGTCCATCGGACGAACTACGCATAGGCAGGGTCCCACCGCACCTCTTCCTTGTCGAGCATCCAGTAACGTTGTTGCGCCAGGCTCTCCTCTTCGAGCCAGTCTTTGTGGCCCGTCCCGAAAGAACCGGAAAGCCCAACGGTATTGTCCTCGTCGTAATATGTCTTAACGACCTCGCCGACGTCTTGCCCCAATAATGCCATGCATTCGGACACCATGAGGTGGTAATCCTCCCATTGCTGGTCTCTTCTCGACTGTGCACCGGGCCTGTGGTCTTCCAACTCGTCTCCGTCAGCCTCCTCCTTGATCTCCAGAAGGAGACGGTCGAGTCGGAGGCCGAGCCCCGCCCGCGACCCGCTGACCACGCCCCCGACGCGCGCGAACACTTCCCACACCATCCACTCCGCCCATCTCGCGCCCGGAACCGGCAGCTCCACCTGCACGGCCAACGTCTTGAGGCCCGGGCACCGCACCTGGACCCACTGGGGGCCGAGCTCCTGTGCGAGATTGACGAGGAACGCGCGCTCGCCCGCGCTCCCGAAGATGACGAGCTCCTCGAGCGCCACGGCACTGGCGAGCACGGTGGTGAGCCAGCGGTTGTTGCCCGTGTGGAGCTCGAGGTGCATTGTGCGCACGGACGCGAGCGGGAGGTGCGACGGGAGGTCCATGATCCACCCGCGCGAGAAGGGCAGCGGGCCGGGGATCCGCCAGGTGAGCTCGAGCCGGCCGCGCGGCCTGCGAGTGAGCGAGGTGGTGTCGGGGTCGGGGTCGCCCTCGGCGGCAAGCGTGATGCCCGAGATGGAGTGGGACAGGTAGAGGCGAGCGAGATGCGGGAAGAAGGGGAGGGGAGGGAGGCGCGCCCAATCGAGCATGATTTCGGGCTGGTGTAGAATGCCCTCTTCGGGCAGGCAAACGTCTTTGAGGTTGGCGTGAACGGTGACAGGGAGGTCGAGATGGTCGAGCAGCGCGTTGCAGAGGCGCCAGTCAAACCAAACCATGGTGAGCCGCTGAAGCTGGGGAAGCGAGACGCGCGGGCCGACAAAGGGATCATGAAGAGGAAAGTATGCTTGAGGGTGTGAGAGGTGTAGATAAAGGAGGGCGGGTGTGCCCGAGAGAAGGTGGAGGAGTTCTTCGAAAGGATTTGGGCTGAGCGCGCGGCTCTTCTTGAAGCACAGATGGAGATGAGTAAGCTTGGGGAAAGTCGCGGAAGGGAGGCTGTTTTGGACAGAGTAGATCGCCAGTCCGCGAATTGTCAGGACCCCGCTACCCAGAGAGTGTGCCACGAAATCGTATCCGTCAACACGCTCCTCGTCCTCGAACGCCAGCGCCTCTTCATCCGATATGAAACATACGCTTTCAAGCGTTGGGTTGAACAGGAAAGAAGTCAAGGGTGGAGATGGAAGCGGGGATGATTCTGTCGGGCGCGTAGTGTCCGTTTGCCTCCGGTAAAGTTGCAAATGAGAAACAGTGAGCTGTCGACCTTCCAGATATTGGACAGTGGCAGGGAGTGTCTCGTCGCTGAAGACGACCGAAAGAACGACAGGGGCGTCTCCGGCACGATCGAGCAAGAAGGTGCTGAGCTCGTCAGGCATCCCATCGGGACCATCGACGAGAGCATACTTCCATAGAGCGTGGGCTTTGAGAATGACAGTGCGCCAGGATCTACAGACGTGGAGGAGGCGAAAGAGAGGTCGAATGTACTTGGATTTGACGTCCATCAAAGGGGCTGTCGTAAGCCTCCAGAAGGATGGGAGGATAGCGGAGTCGGAAAGCAGAATGTGACAGATGAGAAGAAAGACATCTTGTGGAAGTTGATCGAGCGTAGTGACCGCGGCTTCATATTCGTGGCTTTGAGAGGTGACTGGGTTCTGCCGGCAATTGTAAGGAGACAGTTACTTTGGCAATAAGATATCATACCATGTTGGGTCTACTGGAGGGAGGTCGGATGAGGCCAGCGACGGAAGTTCGAGATTGAATGATAATCGAGAGGCCATCGTTCGCCGCGCGGGTGGAGCTGAGTCTGTGTTCTGGACTCTAAATATTTAAGCTCCGGAAGTAGTCGGTTGAACGTTTACCACATGGCACAAGTCAGCAGATCCTTGTTTCTCCCCAGTGTGGTCCTTGAAGCGACTCGAACTTCACCGATGAGAATATGAAGGTTTCCTGTAAGCTATGCAGTGTGCGGGGCATGAATCCAGAGGACGTAAATCCACTTATAAAGAGGTATGCATATCGCTGGCGAACAAGCGCACGTTCGCCGCCACCGCGCATACATCGTGCCCGTTGTGCGTCTCAGCAGCGACCATCAACTCTTCCGCACACGACCGACTCCAGTCCTCCGCCTCCTCCCACTGCTGCCGCGGAGCCGCCGTCTCCTCCGTCTACTTCCGGCTCGCCCACTGACTTCCTCAAGGGGGTCGTCGGAAAGCGCGTGGTCGTCCGGCTTACCTTGGGGGTGGACTATCGAGGTGTGTCAGCGTGTTCAATATGCGCCGCGTATATGACTGAGCTGGATACAGGAATACTGTCCTGTCTAGATGGGTACATGGATATCGCGCTCGAGCAGACGGAGGAGCATGCGAACGGTGGCAGGATCACAAATCGGTATGGGGACGCGTTTGTGCGCGGTAACAATGGTGCGTTCTGCTGCGCTTTCTCTACGCGCTACGGACCCACCCCCTCTCCTCTCAGTATTCTATAACTCTGCTGCAGATTCTTTGTAGATTATCGCTCTCACTCTTGTGTCAATCATCGCACTGTGTCCTCGCAACCACCTACTCACGTATATTAAGGCCGGCGCCCACGCACACAGAAAGTACTGAAGATGTGTGCTACTCCCAATGCAATTGGTATTCTGCAACACAACTCCACTCGATATCCATGATTTCATCGTGGTTCAAAACGAGGTTTACCCAAGTTGAATCGCCCGGGCAGTGGCCCCAACCAGACGAGCGCGAACGACGAGGAACGGATGTCGAGTGCGTCGCTCGTCACCGTTCGACCAGCACGGACCACGCGTCGCGACGACAGTTCGTCCTCAGGAGCGGGCGCTCCAGAAGGTGCGTGCGCGCACCACCGTGACACCCACATTTACGAGCTGCATCGGTGTCTGGTTCTATCCGACTACTGAAGTACTTACTATTACTACAGGCTCTCCTCTGCCACCTATTTCGCCGGCACTGGCAACTCCAACCCCTCCGACCACGACTCGAACTTGTCCAGCGTCGTCGACAGGGCCGCCAGCTGCTGCCGCGTCGCGCCGATCGCGTCCCGGCCGACGACGAGGTGCAGCGGTGGGTCATCCATCACGCCAGCACGGTAGAACACTTCAGCGCACTTCACGGCGTCCTTCCACTCAAGCGGGATCGCGCCGTTCAGCGCGCGGAAGATGACCGTCGGGAGCGTCGGGCTCGTGTACGCCGGGTGCGGTGGGGCCAATCCACCCATTGCGGTCGCCGTGACCTCGGTCGATATCCAGCCGGGCTCGATCAGCGTTATCTGTGGCCGGGAATGAGATCAGCACGTGGTCGACGAGGCAGCGTTTGGATCGACAGAAGAAGAACGCACCTTGATGTTCCACGCAGGGTCAATCTCCGCCGCCAGCGACTCCGTGTAGCCCTCGAGCGCTGTTCCCGGACGCCGTCAGCCTTCCTTCTGCGTCCCACACACCCCGCTGCCCGCCGCCACGGAGAACGAGGGCTCACCGTGCTTGGACGCGTTGTAGTACGCGCTGCCCGGCCACGACGTGAGGCCGAGGTAGGACGACATCTGCAGCAGCCGCCCGCCCGCGCCCGCCGGGTTCTCGTCCCGGAAGAACGCCATCGCGGCCTTGGTCGCGCGGACGGTGCCCCAGAAGTTGGTGTCGAACAGCGCGCGGCCGTCGCGCTCGGGGATGCCCTCCGCCTCGCCGAGCCCGGCGTAGCCCGCGTTGTTCACGACGACGTCGATCCGCCCGAAGCGCGCCTTCGCGGCCGTGAACGCGGCCGCGATCGCCTCCGCGGACGAGGTGATGTCGAGCGCGAGCACGAGGAGGCGCTCGGGCGGGTGCGCGGCGGCGAGCGCGTCGAGCGCCGCGGGCTTGCGGGCGGTGGCGACGACGGCGTCGCCCTTGGCGAGCGCGACTTCGGCGAGGGCGCGCCCGATGCCCGTGGAGGTGCCGGTGACTGGATGGGGAGAACAGGTTGTTAGAGCGGCGCAAGGTGTTGGGGGAGGATGCGGTGCTCACTAAACCAGACGCGAGGGGTCGACATGGCGGGGTGGGGGACGGATCGGAAGTGCTACGCAAATCCTCTTCGCGGCCCATGTTGCTTGATACGACTATATATCATAGGCTCTGGTGCGCGTCAAGCGTTATCGGAAGGAACACGGTTGTGTTCGAAGCTCTGGTCCGGCCCTAATTCTTGCACTCCGTTCGCATCGTTATGCGCGGTGCGAGAGCCCAAAAGACCGACGAGTTGGGTCGAGAGAACCGTAAGTGGTTGGGCAGTCAAGACGCGTGGTCCTGGATAGCGCGCATCAAAGAAGCTGGTTGAGAATGATGAATGGCAGCGAGAAGCCCATTACGTCGAATTTCACTTCTTATGCAAATGGTGCGAGGGAACGCTCTGCTACATCGGGGAATGTTAATCCACATCGGTGAATCGGGTGCTCGAAGACCTGCCTTGTTTCTGAGCCAGACGCCTGATTCTCTCACGTTTGCGGACGCGCCGTCATACAAGTAGGGGCGTGAAAACATACGCACGGGCAAAGCACGGCGCGCGCGACGTGAAAATACCGCTGAGCACTCGCCCACCCAGTGTCACCCATGTAGACAAGCTACACCTGCAGTCCGTATGCGGGATATAAATGATCGAAAGAAAAAAGATGCTTATTTCTCTTGAAGGTGTATTGTCGTCTCAGTCAAAGAAGGCTCCTCCTCCTCCTCCTTCCACTCTACCGCCGCCGAGTCCTTTTGTTCCACGGCCGTCCAGAGGTATGGATATCCTTCGCCGACGGTGAACGCCACAGAGCGAATGGTGCCCGCGGAGCGTGACAGGGTGAGGAGGAAGCTGTTCGTCCTCGACCATTCAATCCGAGCGTGCGATGCATTGGACACCTCTCGGAACAGAGAATTCGAACCGTCTCCGTTCGCGTTCTCGTCCAAGGATTCGTCATGGAGCACAATGTGCACCAAGCCTGGCCGCGCCAATCAGCTCGTGGATCTCGCTCTGTGGGACGCCCCACGACGAACCCTCGCCAGCGACAGTCCCGTATTTCAGTGTAAGGACGCACCAGAACCTTGTCCATATCTGGCGGTGTTGGGTTCGCGAAGATCACGGTCAATCGCAGCTTCGACGCCGAGAACTCTATCTCCTTCTGCGCCCCGTCGCCCTCCGCGCCCCCCGCGGGAGTCTTGAGGCGCATCCCATCGTCCGTCCGAGCGTGACCGCCTCGACGTCCACCAGCTCCGACCGCGCGCCCGCAACCAGCTCCGCCGCGTGCGCATGCGTATGTTCAAGTGTGATTGCAGTGCGATAATTGATGCAAGAGTGAGAGAATTCACAAAGCATCTGCAGCAGAGATATACAATACTAGGAGAAACGGGTGTGGGTGTATGGCGCGCAGAGAAAGAGCAGTAGAATACACCATTGTTACCGCGCACAAACGCGTCCCCATACCGATCCGTGATCCTGCCGTTTGCATGCTCCTCCATCTGCTCGAGCGCGATGTTCATGTACCCATCTAAGCAGGACATGATTCCTGTATCCAGCGCAGTCAGAAACGCTTGTACTGAGGTTATCATCGCAAGCTGACACACCTCGATAGTCCACCCCCGAGTAAGCTGGACGTCCACGCGCTTTCCGACGACCCCCTTGAGGAAGTCAGTGGGCGAGCCGGAGATAGAGGGAGGAGGAGGCGGCGGCTCCGCGGCAGCAGTGAGAGGAGGCGGAGGAATAGAGCCGGCCTTGCGCGGAAGCGTTGATGGTTGCTGCTGAGACGAGGGACACGTCTCCGGATCCAGGCACGATGCACGCGCGGCGGCGGCGAAGCCTGCGGGCCGCCGTCCGCCCACTCACTCACTCAACGCGCGCTTGCTCGTCAGCCATGTGTGTGTGCTTCACGCCTCGCACACTGCTTGGCTTGTGTACAGGAAACCTTCTTGGTTCACCTCGGTGTGCGATTCCCCTCAAGCTTCAAGCTCAAGGAAAACGGGGGCAGACAGGGCTCTATAGTAAACGTTGCGCCGACCCAGAGCTTGAGGCTTACTCAGCTTCATCCACGCGGCGAACGATGGCCTCTCGATTCAATCTCGAACCTCCGTCACTGGCCTTATCCGACCTCCCTCCAGTAGATCCAACATGGTATGATATGTTTTTGCCGAAGTAACTGTATCCTTACAATTGCCGGTAGATCCCAGTCACCTCTCAAAGCCTCGTTTGTGAAGCCGGGGTCACTACGCTCGATCAACTTCCACAAGATGTCTTTCTTCTCATCTGTCACATTCTGCTTTCCGACTCCGCCATCCTCCCATCCTTCCGGAGGCTTATGACAGTCCCTTGGATGGACGTCAAATCCAAGTACATTCGACCTCTCTTTCGCCTCCTCCACGTCTGTAGATCCTGGCGCACTATTATTCTCGAAGCCCACGCTCTATGGAAGTATGCTCTCGTCGATGGTCCCGATGGGATGCCTGACGAGCTCAACACCCTCTTGCTCGATCGTGTCGGAGACGCCCCTGTCGTTCTTTCCGTCGTCTTCAGTAACGAGACACTCCCTGTCACTGTCCAATATCTGGAAGGTCGACAGCTCACTGTTTCCCATTTGCAACTTCACCGGAGGCAAACGGACGCCATGCACCCGACCGAATCATCCCTGCTTCCCTCCCCATCTTGGAAGCATCTCCTGCTCAGCACAACGCTCGAAAGCGTGTGTTTCATATCGGATGAAGAGACGGGGGCATCCGAGGACGAAGATCATAGTGGTGGATACGATTTCGTGGCACACCCCCCAGGTAGCGGGGTCCCGGCAATTCGCGGACTGGCGATCCACTCCGTCCAAAACAGCCTCCCCTCCGCAACTTTCCCCAAGCTTACTCATCTCCTTCTGTGCTTCAAAGAGAGCCGCGCGCTCAGCCCAAATCCTTTCGGAGAACTCCTCCACCTTCTCTCGGGCACCCCTGCCCTCCATTATCTACACCTCTCGCACCCTCAAGCATACTTTCCTCTTCATGATCCCTTTGTCGGCCCGCGCGTCTCGCTTCCCCAGCTTCAGCGGCTCACCATGGTCTGGTTTGACTGGCGCCTCTGCAACGCGCTGCTCGACCATCTCCGCCTCCCTGTCACCGTTCACGTCAACCTCAAAGATGTTTTCCTGCCCGAAGACGTACTTCTACACCACCCCGACGCCATGCTCGCCTGGGCGCGTCTTCCTCCCCTGCCCTTCTTCCCGCATCTCGCTCGCCTCCTCTTCTACCATTCCACTACGGGCATCGCGCTTGCCGCCGAGGGCGCCCTCGACCCCGGCACCACTTCGCCCACTCACAGGCCGCGCGGCCGGCTCGAGCTCACCTGGCGCATCCCTGGCCAGTTGCCCTTCTGGTTGAGATGGATCCGCGACCTCCCGTCGCACATCCCGCTCGCGTCCGTGCGCACGATGCACCTCGAGCTCCACGCGGTCACCAACCCCCGGTTCCCTGTGCTGGCCGCTGTGGCGCTCGAGGAGCTCGTCGTCTTCTGGGGCAGCACCATGTGCGAGCGCATATCTCTCATCCAGCTCGCAAGGGAGCTGGGCGCCGCGGACCCGGTGCGGTGCCCGGACCTCAGGACGCTGGGTGTGCGGGTGACGGTCCCGGTCCCGGGCGGCGGATGGACGGCGAAGATGGTATCTGCGGCGTTCGCGCGCGTTGAACGCGTGCTTGAGTCGCGGGCGGCGCTCGGCCACCGGCTCGACCGTCTCCTTCTGGAGATCAAGGAGGAGGTCGAGCTAGACGAGGTGGAAGACGACAAGCCCGGTGCAGAGTCAAGATGGGACCAGCGGTGGGCGGAGTACCACCTTACGGTGTCCGAATGCTTGCGATCGTTGGAGGAACACGTTGGCGAGGTCGTCAAGACATACTACAACGAGGACAAGACCGATGGGCTTGCCGGTTCTTTCCGGACGGGTCAGGAAGACTGGCTCGAGGATGAGAGTCTGGCGCAACAACGGTACTGGATGGTCGCGAAGGAAGAGGTACAGTGGGACCCTGCCGATGTGTAGTTTCTCCGATGGAGGTTCCTAGACGGCGGATCTTTGTCTATCCCTGTTGTCCTTGAAGCGACTCGATCGCCAATGGAAACGTGAAGGTTTCCTGTAAGCTGAGCGGTGTGCGAGGCAACAACCCAGAGGACGTAAACCATTCACAAAGAGGTATGCATATCGCCGCCGCCGCGCCGCATGCATTGTGCACGCCGTGTTCCGAACTCGTCGTCCGACTTACCTCGGGGTGGACCATCGAGGTGTGTCAGCTCGCGATAATAATTTCAGTACAAGCGTCTCTGACTGCACTGGATACAGGAATACCGTCCTGCTTAGACGGCTACATGAACATCTCGCCCGAGCAGACAGAGCAGCATGCAATCGGCAGGATCACAATTTTGTGCGCGGTAGTAGTGGTTCGTTCAACTACTGCTCTTTCTCTGCGCGCCACACACACTCCCTTTTCTCCCGGTATTGTATATCTCCACCGCGGATACTTTGTTTCTTCTCCCCCTCCCCCCGCTAGATCCCCCCGACGGTCATGGAAAGTCAATGAGCGCATCGGGTGCGTGTTTTATGTGCCAAAGTCTACATCGGCCGGAAAGGTCCAAGATCGACGCGAGCTAGCCCTATACACAGGTTAGAGGCCACATTTACGACGTGCTACGGTCCTTCAGCATGATTGGTAGAACGACCGGAGGGGGGTGGATAGAGATACAAATTCATAGGACGCCATGTAGGCTGGTGTAACGGTATGATACAGTACGTGCATGCGGCAAGAGCAAGCGAGGTCCAAAGAGATACACGAAACAACCACAGAGCTCCAGAGCATGTGCGACAAGAAGAGAAAACCTAGTGTCCGAGCGAGTCCGTTTCACCTCCAGCCGCATAAATAAAGGTCCAGTCCGGGCGACGCGAGCTCGCTCACGGCAGAATCATGCTCATATGCGCCTGCCAGTGCCCGAGCACCGACGCAGTCGGTGCGGTCGCCTGGCGATATGGGCGCACTTCTTCCTGGAGCCACGCCCACAGACGGTCGCCGAGGTCCTCGTCGTACGCCTCTTTCCTGCACTTGCCACGGCGTGCCCACGGGATCATGAACTGCAGACGTCGCCGGGTCAGCGCAGGACGCCCACGGGAGCGTCGGAGAGGCCGCACCTCGCCGTTGTGCTCGAGCGGCTCGGGCATCGTACCCGCGTAGAGCTGCGTGATGGCGCCGTAGGGCGCGGGGTAGAACGGGATGAAAAAGTCCTGTTGGACGCAGTCAGCGCCCAGACAGGCCCCCCGCACGAGCGACGCACCATGATTTTTTGCCGGAGGGGCGACATGTGGCGCAGGAGGTCGGACTGGATGTTGCCCGGGTTAAGCGCGATGGAGACGATGCCCTCGGCGCCGTACCGCTTCGCGACCTGTCGGGCGACGATCACGTTGCCCTGCGCGGACGCGACGTGAGTGCGGACGCTAGGGCGGGTGAAAGGACGGGGAAAGCTCACAAGCTTGCTCTGCGCGTACAACGCGTCGCGCGAGGTCCGCCGCCGCTTACGGCTGTCGCGGAACGTCTCGCCGCGGATCCGGCCGAGGTACGCCGTGCTCGAGGAGGTGGTGATCACGCGCGCGTGGCCGTCCGCCGAGGTCTTGACGCCCGCGAGGAGCGCGGGCATGAGGAGCTCGGTGAAGAAGAAGGAGCCGACGACGTTCGTCCCCCACTGGAGGTCGTAGCCCTCCTTGGTGAGCATCTCCACCGGCGTGCACATCACGCCCCTGCCGCGCCCGCGTCAGCCTGGGTGGACGTCGAAGTTGAAGGAAAAGGAAAGGTGGGGGACATACGCGTTGTTGAAGAGGACGTGGAGCTCGCGCTCCTTCCACATGAACTCGTCCGCCGCGCGGCGGACGGAGACGAGGCTCGCGAGGTCAAGCTCGAGGAAGACGGCCTCACGTCCGGTCGCGGCCTTGAGCGACGCGATCGCGCCCTCGGCCTTGAAGCGGCTGCGCGTCGCGAGGTACACGCGCGCGTTGTGCGCGAGCAGCGACTGTGTGTCCCACGCCGGTGAGCACAAGCACAAGCACACGCGCCGGTCGTCGGTGACGTACCTTGCACGTCTCGTACCCGATCCCCGCGTTTCCACCTGCGCCTGGGGTCGGCAACGCGCGCGAAAGCGAGAGGGAGAGGGAGGCGGGACGCACGCACCGGTCACGATCACGACGTGCCCCGTCAGGTCCGGCATCTCGTCCGGGAGCCAGTCGGGCGTGGGCGGGTACGCCTGCGCGGCGGCGTGGACAAAGTTGCGCGCGTTCGAGAGGGCGCCGCCCATCGCGTCTGTCTGCGGGCGGGCGGGGGGCGTTCCTGCGGGCTGGGGCTCGAGGCGTGGAGGGGGAGCGGCGGCGCGAGGGAGTACTGGCGCGCGCGGGCGCGGGGTCGCGGGGGATGGGGGTGGGGGTGGAGGGGCGCGCGATCCTCGGCCGCGCGAGGGCGTATATATCCGGGCGCACGACCCCCAGGGCCCCGCGGCGGGCTCCGCGCAGGATCCAGCGTCGGGCGTCGGTCGAGGTGCGGAGGCAACCCGAATCGACCGCGGCGGCCGCGCGGGTGCGCGTGCGCCGCAGCCGCGCGTCCTGTGGCGTTGCGCGTTGCGATCTTCGCGGGACGGCGCGGCACCTCCCGCGGCTTTGCACTCGAGCTTCGAGGAGCTTCCTAGGTCGCGAGACGCCGTGCGGGCATCCGCGTCTAGCAAAGTTCAGCACTCCAGAGGAAGACGGAAGCATCCCGCAGGGAGCGTGTCGTGAACGCTCGGCCGTGCCCCGTCTGAGCCGAAGGCTGTGGCCCGCGCGGAGGAGAGCCGGGGCAGTCTTGGGGGGCCGCCGGCATTGGGTACCGCGCGGCAGGTGCGCGGCGGGGATTGCCAAAAGCGGGGGCGCGATGGCGGGATGCGCATTGACGCTAGAAGCGGCGATGGACGCCTTCGCGAGCCACTCGCGAGGTCGCAGGGTCGGGGAGGGTGAGATCACACTCAAGCGTGAACGTTGCGGCCGCCGGAGACGAACATCAGAAAGCCCGCGCGCTCAGGATCAGCCTCGCGTGATTGCTCGCCACGGGACCCGAGCTCTGTGGATCTTGGTGACCTCCCGGACAGCGACAAAGGCAAGGTGTGTGGCGCGCAACGCAGATGGTGTCCAAATCAGCGAGAACACTGTGGGACAGGTGGTCGGGTTGTGCCCAACCTGGACGAATGCGAGTACGTTACTGTGAGATGATGTGGAGGATAGAACTTTTTGCGTCTTGGCAATTCATGTAAACGTACCAGTTCTTTCCCGCTTCTCGAACTATCCAAATGTTCGGGGCCAACAATTGATGAAGACTAAGAGACGACCTGTGCGAAATTACGGTAAAGTTGATCAGATAAGATGCAACAGAACCAGACGGAGCAGAGCGCAAGTGTGAACTGATAACGTTACCTCTTCCCACCGCGCCAGTCACTAAACACAGTCCTTAGCCCCTCTGGGCTCAATCGGGTGGCCCAATCTCCCTATATTCACATACTATCTGGGTACTCGATGTTACAAATTCGTAGGCTGAGAGGAACTGTGTGACGTTATTAAGAAGTCGACCCAAGCAAACTGCTCAGACTCACTCCACAAATGAGACTACGACGACCGTAGTCTCAAGGCTCCGGACGACCCCCATGAGCTGCAATCTGTTCCTCAAGCCAATCCCACACAAGGCGTCCCACGGCGTCGTCATAGACGTCGCTCTTATGCGCCACTAACCGCGCAAATGGAACGAAGAACTATAGGCAATGGCGGGAATAACGTCAGCATTGGCGCAGCACAACAGACCGCTGCGCGGCGTACCTCGCCACTGTGCTTGAGAGCTTCGGGCATCGTCCCTGCTATAGTAGTGAACGGCCAGGTGCATCTGTTCCCAGGGCCTATCGGCAGGTGCAGATGCACCTGTTGCCCCGCCGGCCCGGTTGCGCTCTGCACTGCCTTCCCCGAGCGCGCTCCGCAGGCCATCTGGGCGCGACACTTCCCCGAGATGTCCGGGAACCGGCGCCTCGGGCCCTGCCACTCGAGCTCACCGTTTCCGACAGTGAGCTCACCTCTTTGATTGTTTCACACCACACTTTTGTAAATGATTAGTAGATAAAATATATTTATTGTTTAGCTACTACATAGTGAGGCCAACAAGAAACACCACAGCCCCGCGACAACGCGGAGGCAGAGGTGGAGGGGGGCGACGCGGAGCGCCGTGACGTGGCGGAGAGACGGGCGGAGGCGAGTGGCGCGGAGGACGAGTCGCGGGCAGACGCCGCCGGTGTGGACATGGCGACGTGGACGTGGATCACGCGGACGCGGACGCGAGGCCAGCGCGGAGGAAGGCGATGCGGGCGGGGGTGGGCGACGAGGGCGGAGGAGGCGCGCGGAGGAGGGGAACGCGGAGGTGAGCGGCATGGAAGAGGGGTAGAGGGCCGCGCGGAGGCGGGCGACGTGACGCGAAGGAGGCGGCGGGCGTGGGCGGAGCAGGACGAGGAGGGCAGCGAGGAGGAGGGGGACGCAAAGGCGGGTGGCGGGGGCGGACGACGCGGAGGAGGGCGACGAGAGGGTCGGAAGGAGGAGGACGTCTGCCCGGACGTCCTCAGGCCTGTCGTGGCATGGGTGGGGGCTGGGAGCGCAGGAGAGCGGAGCGGAGAACTCACCAAAACAAACGGCCGCGGCACATCGCCGCGGCCCCGATATTCCAATCTCCATAATGGGGACGTCCGTATGGACGTCCTCTTGCAGTGTGTTTCTTGTGAGAGTCGCCGGGAAGGTGACTGAAGGGCGGGATGGAGGGCGAGGTCGAGGTCATGGGGGGAGGGCTTGAAGGTCGGTGTCACCTGGTGACACCGGAGTCCAATAGCAGACGACAGTCGACCATATGGTCGCTATCATCTGCCTGGACAGAGCGGGGAGGCTGGGGGCGGCGAGGGTGGAGGAGAGGAGCAGGAGCAGGAGGAAGCGAGTGAGGACAGCGACGGCGAAGGATGCGTGGCGCGCATCAACGGGCCCGTTGATGCGCGCCACGCGTCCCCGCCGTATAGCAAAGGTGGTATAATTTAAAAACATAGACACGTAAATACAGACCTATAGTGTAGTGGCATACATCACTATGGATTCACGTTGTGGGTGCGGGTTCGACTCCCGTGCCTCCATTGTTTTGGGCGCTTGCAACAGGTGCATCTGCACCTGCCGATAAGTACTCACAACAGGTGTCCCTAGCGATTCACTGCTGCTCGTCCCTGCGTAGAGTTGTGGAAGTGCTCCGAGCGACGGCGGATTGAGGACGAACGACTGAGGGAAACTTCAGTCATGAAGTAGATCCGTCCATCACGCGACACTCACCAGAACGCCGCGAGCAAACCGGTCATGCCTGTACAGGTCCGAGTCGACCATCCCTGCGACACGCCCACGTGTGAGCGACAGCCGAGTCGGCGAAGCGCGGGCTCCAGCACGCACCAGGGTTGGCCGCGATGCACACGATGCCCTTGCTCGCCCACCTCAACGCCCCCTGCCTCGAGATGATCGAGGCTCCCTATCGCGCTCCGGTGAGCCTCCCCCAGTTCCTCTCACGCCAAACTCACCAGCTTGCTCTGGAAGTAGAGCTCGTACGACCGCTTCCGCCGGCGCGCGTCGGAGTCCCGCCACGTCTCGGGCCAGAGCTTCCCCACGTACGTGCCGTTCGAGGACGAGGTGACGACGCGCGCGTGCGCGTCTGGCGCGCTCTTCGCCCCGCGCTCGAGCGCGGGGAGGAGCAGGCGCGTGAGGTAGAAGTGCCCGAGCACGTTCGTGCCCCACTGGAGGTCGTACCCGTCTGGGGTCAGCTGCTCGACCGGGGGGATCATCACGGCCCTGGGCGGGTCCACGTAAGCGTGTGGGACGAGGGGGAGGAGGGGGAGGGGAAGGTGGGGCGCACGCGTTGTTGAAGAGCAGGTGCAGCTCGTGTTCCCGGCTCATGAAGTCGTCCGCGGCGCGCTTGACAGACTCGAGGCTGGCGAGGTCGAGGGGGACATGGTGCGCCGTGCGGCCGGTGGACTCGTGCAGAGCGGCGAGCGCTGCTGTCGTCTTTGCGGACGCACGCGCGGCCATGTAGACTTTGGCGTTGCGCAGCAGGAGGACCTGTGCATGGAGGTCATGAGGGTGCTCCAACACGGTGAACACATAGCTCCGCACTCGGATGGTCTCGAACCCGACGCCAGAGTTTCCACCTGGAACGCGAGGTGAGTCCGTGTTGAAGAGGATGAGACACGGGCATCGCGCACCGGTGACGATGACGATACGCCTGTCCATGTCAGGTATCTGGTCAATGCTCCACGTTGGTTTGGGTGGGAACATCTGCTCGGCCACTTGATAGTGCTCCCATATCGTCGACGTTATCGCACCCATTGATTATGGACCAAAAGAGGAGATGAGAGTTAGGAACGTAGGGAGCAGCTAGCTGGTGGGCCGAAGGGCAGAGGGGGGGGATCTATACCGCATTCCTTCCGTGGCACGTTCATTTGAGTGATTGGCAAGTGGACCCAGCCTGGAGTGATGTTCCCAGGGAATAGGTGCTAACAAGGCGTCAGCAGAACGCCTGGCCACCTCGGCTGCCACGGGATGAGTTCGGCCAAAACCCCACGCGGTTTCGCACTCGGGCTCGACGACTCAGGTTCCCCCGAGACGGGTGGGATTTCAGCTGGTTCGGATAGCTAGTCAAAGTAACTTGTAAGTAGGCGGTCGTGCCGGGCCTGCATGAGCGGTCACGGAATCAACACTGCACGACGGGCAGCCCAGGGGCGTGTGAGATCGGGAAATGTTCCCAGATATGTTATTGTATCGACCCATGGGCGAGACTTGGAAATTCTGATAGATACTCAAGCCGTTTGTTAAGATGGGCCGAACATTTCCCCGTCTTTGTCGGGTAATCCGACTGACAACAGGCGCAAGTCTTGGAAATGTTGATCACGTGTGTGTCGTCGATGTCCGGGTTCCCGCATCAGTGAGCACTGGGCTTGTCGTTGCAGACAACTCAGAGGCTGCCAGAATCGATTCATGTCTCATGGTGGGCCCTAGGCCTTAAAGGGACGGTAGTCATGTGATCTGAACTTCAACATTTCCGAGACTCGCGCACGTTGTGAGCCGGATTACCTGACAAAGACGGGGAAATGATCGGCGCATGTTGACAAAGAGTTTATGTATCCCTCAACATTTCCGAGTTGCTGACGGAGTCTCGCCCAGGGGTCGATACAATAACATATTTGATAACATTTCCCTACCTCACACGCCCCTGGGCTGCCTGTCGTGCTGAGGGAGTTCGGATGTCGGCGTCATGCGTGGCGGACTTTGAACATTTGAAGCTCAGGCCCAGCCGTGTCGGAAATCAGCCCATCACGATCAGGCTCTTGGTCATCACCACGTGCTTTCAACCGCCAATCATATCTAGACAGCCTGTGCATTGACCGGATGGTCCGATGGAGGCCGACACGGGCACCAGAAACGAGAGAGAGAGAGGTACAAGTACAGAGTACAGTGGACAGTCAGGGTATATCTCAGCCGAGGGCATGGGGATCGACTAGAGCTTCGCCTCGAACGCCTTCACCTCGCCATCAAGCCACTCCCACACCCGCCTCCCGAGCTCTGGATCATACATCTCCTTCTTACACTTCCCTGGACGAGCCCACGGGATCATGAACTGTACGTTCACGGCGGAGGGCGTGTGTGGGCGCGTGGGTGCCGAGCGCACATCGTGGACGCGAGAAGGGCAGAGACATGTGCACGAAGAAAGATCGCGGACGTAAAGATTAACCAAGAGCAGACTGGGACTGAGGACGAGCGACGCACCTCGCCGTTCAGCTTGAGCGCGTCCGGCATCGTGCCCGCGTAGAGCTGCGTGAGCGCGCCGTACCAGTTCGGGTAGAGCATGACCTTCGCCTGCGATACGATACGACGTCAATGCCAATGTCACCTCGTCGGCGTTGGAGGGGCTGAAGACCCACCACTATCCAGCGGCCCACTGACGGGATCGTACGGTAAAGCTCCGAGTCCAGGTTGCCTGTGCAGCGGGCGCAGAGCGGTCCTCTCAGTCACGGAAGGAAGGTGAGCGCGGAGGGGACGCACCTGGGTTGAGCGCGATGGAGATGATGCCCATGTCAGCGTACCGGAGCGCCGCCTGGTGCGCGACAACGGTGTTTCCCTGCGCGCGTCACACACTTCAGCACATGTCCTGTGAGACCGCCCGCGCACACCCTCACCAGCTTGCTGTTGAAGTACAGCAGTTCAGGATGCACTTTCCGCCGGTGCTTCGAGTCCTTGAACGTGTCGAAGTCGATCTTGCCGGGATACGCGCCGCTGCTCGACGTCGTGATCACGCGCGAGTGGTGATCAGGCGAGGACTTCGCGCCCGCCGCGAGCAAGGGAAGGAGGAGCTCGGTGAAGTAGAAATGTCCGAGCACGTTGACGCCCCACTGGAGGTCGTGGCCCTCCTCCGTCAGCGCGGATATCGGAGGGTTCATAACGCCGCTGAGGGATCGCACAGCGTCAGCTGCGACTCTAGTGCGGGGCGATACAGGGAGCAGGGAAGAACGCGACGCACGCGCGAAGGTTTACGGTCCGCCAGCGCGCGCGTGGCGGGAGACACGCAGATGACAGGGCACATCGGGCGTAGCTCAGCGCGACGGCGCTGGTGCGGCGGCGACCTAAGCCCTGCGCTCGTGCGCGCGTGGCACCCTGGGGCATACAACCCCGGGTCCGGAGCGCAGCTCCGAACGGGACTTCGGGCGGAGGAGGAGGGTGCAGAGCGGGGACGGAGCCGAGCCGTCGCGCCCGCGCTCGCGCACGGCACCAAACGCAAATCCGGATCCAGACAAGGCCACTCACGCGTTGTTGAACAGCACGCGGAGCGCGCCCTCCTTCGCCGCGAACTCCTCCGCGGCGCGCTTGATGCTCTTCATGCTCGCGAGGTCGAGCTCGAGGAAGACCGCGTCCTTGCCCGTCTCCTCCTTCAGGCGCGCGATGGCGGCGTGGCCCTTCTCCCGGCTGCGCGCGGCGAGGTAGACCTTGGCGTCGTGGGCGAGGAGGGCCTTGCACGTCTCGTAGCCGATCCCCGTGTTGCCGCCTGAACGGGCGTGAGGACGGCGGTGTGGTCAAGACGGGGACGGGGCGCACCAGTGACGATCATGACGCTCCCAGCCAGATCTGGGATTTGGTCGACGGCGAAGGTGGGTTTGGGAGGGTACGCCTGGCCCGCGACAGTGGCGTAGTTGCGCATGGTGGTGAGGACCCCGCCCATGGTGTTCGAGAGTTGGGTGTTGGGGCGAAGGTGGTCGACGTGAAGGGGGCAGGGAGTTGGGACTCTGAGACCGGCCGCGTGGGTTATATCAGCTGAACCTGCCGCGCGCGCGCCGTCTTTCGACTCCGAGCGCAACTTGCATCTGCGCTGGAGGTGGCGGAGCTAGCAGGGCTGATGTTGCCCTGTCTGGAAGTTCCCTCACCTCACCCTTGCCTCACCCTGCGTCCAGCCCGCCCGCGGGTGCGGGACTAGTTCAATCGTCGCGCGCGCCACGAAGCCATGCAGCAGGAGGAGTAGACACACACGTCGACGAGCGAGAAGTCCAGCGAAGAGAAGAGGGATACTGCAGCCTAAGTGACGGCGCGTGTAAGGATGCGGGATTGCCAGCGCGTACTCAGCCAGCGCGATTCGGGCGGAGATGGCATCGCTGGCGCTCTTCTTGTCCCTCGATGCACTTGAGTTCCGTCACGCAGAACTTGCGCGGCGCTAGTGACCGACCCTCTTCGTTCTAGGGCGGATGGATGCAGACAGAGACGGAAAAAGCGGACTCTGTCATGCCGTATGTCAGGCCAAAGCATTCAATTGTCTGGGCTTAGGCTAGGCGCTGACTGCGGTCACAGAACAAGGAACACCGGAGATGGAGAAATCAGATCTATCGTATCGTGGTCGGGCCCTGGTGGTACCCCCAGAGAGGTCCTGTGACCCTCGCACGTACGGGTTAGTGGAGAATGAGCGGTCTGCCCAAGTCGCCATCGACCGCTGCATATCTCAGTACGTAGCGTGCAGTACGGTTTCGACGCAGGGACAAGCTAAAGTGACCGGGGAGACGGACTTCATGAACTGCGGTGCTGACATCGACGCACCGCCGGGACTCGGGACGGCGGCGGATTTGTCAAAGCCGTTCAGTCTCGAAACGTCTTCGTCTCGTCCTCGAGCCGCTCCCATAGCTTCTGCCCCAAAGAGTCGTCGTACATTTCTTGTCGACACTTTCCCAGCCGCGCCCAAGGAACCATGAACTGTCGCGCGAAGTGTGCACATGTCAGGGTCTAGACGTAAAGTGAAGACACGAGGCCTACCTCGCCGTTGTAGTTGAGCGCTTCAGGCATAGTCGCCGCGAAGAGTGACGTCAATGCGCCCATGGTCGGAGGGAATAAAGCGGCTTGCTGTGAGATTACAACATAAGTACACACCATGACAGAATAACAACAGCAGAGGCCAAAAAAAACTCACGACAATGCGTCTAGCGATGGGATTCATGGTGCGTTGAAGGTCAGTCTTGATTGCCCCTTCCACCCACGCGGCACGGAGATTAGATATTAAACAACGGCACTTCGAGAGAAGAAGAACCAACTCACCGGGATTGAGCGAGATCGATACGATCCCTTGCTCTCCGTAGCGCTGCGCGATTTGCCGGGCGACAACCGCGTTGGCCTAGTGCACCACGGTCATCGGTACAAACTTTAGACTGGGCAGCGAAGTCGGGGACTCACGAACTTGCTCTGGTCGTACAACTTCTCCGTCCCCAATTTCCGTCTCGTGGGTCCGTCGCGGAGGGCGTCGTACCACACCTCCCCCGTGTTGTATGCCGCGAGGGAGCTCACCGTGACGACCCTAGTGTGCCCATCGGGAGAAGCTCGTGCGCCAGCAAGAAGCACAGGCATGAGCAGCTCCGTGAAGAGGAAGTGACCGATCACGTTCGTCCCGAACTGCATATCGTAGCCGTCGTCGGTGAGCGCGTCGAGCGCAGACCACATCACACCGCTGTGCGTTATGATGATGAAGGCCACGCATACGAGCACGACAAGGAAGAGGCTCACGCGTTGTTGATCAAGATGTGCACCTCATGCTCCCTCGCCGCGAGCTCGGTCGCAGCCCGCTTCACACTCTTGAGGTTCGCGAGGTTGAGCTGCACGAAAATAACTTGACAGTCCTTGCCGACCTCTGCCTTCAGCCGCACGATCGCGCGCTCCGCTTTGCCCTGGTCGCGCGTGCAAAGGTACACCTTCGCGTGGTGTTGGAGCAGTGCCTTGGATGTCTCGTAGCCAATCCCAGCGCCGCCGCCTGGAGTACAGATAATGAGTTAAGTACATTGCGCCAGAAGAAGGCGCGGCGAACACACCAGTGACGATCGCCACGTGGCCCGAGAGGTCAGGGATCTGGTCCACACCGAAAGTGGGTTTCGACGGATTCATTTGGTCGAGCAAGCCCGCGCGCCAGTACTTGATTCCGGAGAGCATGGTGCAAGTGGAGATGCTGGTGCAAGTCGATCAGGAGCGGTGGTTTTGACGGTGACACGCGAGGTGGATGGTCGGACACAATCGCGCTTCAGGGCGGTTTTATAGTGCTCACCACAAGCCTTGCGATACACTCGGAGTTTTGGGTGACTAAGGCAGGTAGCTGTGAGAGTTTCGAGCGTCGCTGCAGGCGCGGAGAGGGCTCCGAGACAGAAATCAAATTGATCGAATGACCAAGCCGGCATACTTAGCGTTGTTCAGAATCACGGCCACGTCAATCCGCCTGAAGTGCTCTTTACGGCGTCAAACCTGGCCGCGATCATGCCGTGTAAAATCCATGCCGAGTGGAAGGATGAGGAGAAGTTTGGGGAAGTACGGCGAAGCATCCCAAGACGGTTGGCGATGTTGTCTGCCAGAGATTGGAAAGGCTGAGTCTCAAAGATGTGATGGTATATAACGCGTCACTGTATCATTTGAGACTCAGCTTAAACCCCCGATGAGGACAGGTCAAGCGCACTGTCACCCATATCCTCACTACCGCCTGCCCCCCTCTCCGCCAGCATGCGGCGCGGTGGTGGCGATATGCATACCTCTTTGTGAATGGCTTGTGTCCTCTGGGTTCATGCCTCGCACACCGCCCAGCTTACAGGAAACCTTCACGTTTCCATTGGTGATCGAGTTGCTTCAAGGACAACAGGGATAGACAAAGATCCGCCGACTTGGGCCATGCCCAGGCTCCTACCCAGCCGTCTTGTCGAGTTAGCGTCACTGTGCCCTCGCGTGCACCGCGCCTGGCGGCGCTACCTGGACTAGATCGAGTAGAAATCATTGCAACGGAGTATCTAATCGTATGACGCACACGGGCCAGGCGAGCCTACGCCACACAGTCACGGGAACACATTCGGGCACAGGGACACTAACTCTCCAAGACGGCTGGCACCAAATATTGGTAAACAACGGAGCTCCGGGACAGAAGCGCTCGCAGCTCCTCGATTTGGTGCTCGCGGAAATGCCCGAGTGAGAATATGTCTGCGGTGGCTGCATTTTGGCGACGGATATTGAACGCTCACGTGAGCTGTCGCGTGGCCTCATCACGAAGTCGCGCGCGCGGCGCGGGCGCATACATTCAGTGCTAGCATACATTCCTGCCCCGGAGTGCCTACTACCAGCCCACTCGCCGCCCAGTGCCTCTGACATGCCGCCATCCATCCGCCTCCGCAGCGAGAAAGATTCAGACGGACTTCTGCTGATCCAAGGGACCCGTCTATGTAACCAGGCTCGAGTGCTTTCTTCTGTGGCAGGGTGATGAAGAGGGATGCAATGATGACCTTCGTGCTGTTAACAACAGACACATCCCTATAGTTTTGCATGAGAACATTGCTTAGAAGTTCAGATAGACCGACACGATGCCTGGGGCGGCGTGTTCATCGTAGGACGGAGAGCGTACAGGGAGCAGCAGCGATGCGGCGAGGACGCGTCGCCGAGCATGAGCGCGACCCACGGAAGCGCCCGCGGAGGCCATTACTTAATTCTTCAACGCTCCCAGGCATTTTCACGCTCGGAAGCTCCCGAGCTTCCTAAATGGAGGAGCCGTGGGCGCTTCGGCGCCGACGCTCCGTTATTTACTAATGTTTGGTGCCAGCCGTCGGGGAGAGTTGAGTGTGCCCGGTGCTGAGTGTGTTCCCGTGACCTGGTGGCGTAGCCCCGCCTGGCCCGGTGTTCTATTTCTGTTCTATCCTTCAGTATAGCTGCGTTCTATATGGACTAGTATTGCTTTCGCAGGCCCGCAGGGCTTGCCGCGCCGCCAGGCGCAGGACACGCTCGGCGCCGGGACGCTCAACTCTCCCCGACGGCTGGGTAGGAGCCTGGGCCATGCCATGGTGGACGCTTAACCGACTGCTTTCGGAGCTTTAATATTTAGAGTCCAGGACGCTGACTCAGCTTCACCCACGCAGTACCCGAACGATGTCAGCCTCTCGATTCAATCTCGAACCTCCGTCACTGGCCTCACCCGACTTCCCTCCAGTAGACGCAACATGGTACGATATGTTTTTTCCGAAGTGGCTATACCCTTACAATCGCCAGTAGAAGCCAGTCACCTCTCAAAGCCATGTATATGAAGGCGAGACTACACTAGATCAACTTCCACAAGATGTCTTTCTTCTCATCTGCCATATTCTGCTTTCCGAGGCTATTCTCCCGTCTTTCCGGAGGCTAAAGGCAGTCCCTTGGATGGACGTCAAATCCAAGTACATTCGACCTCTCTTTCGCCTCATCCACGTCTGTAGATCCTGGCGCACTGTCATTCTCGAAGCCCACGCTCTATGGAAGTATGCTCTCGTCGATGGTCCCGATGGGATGCCTGACAAGCTCAGCACCTTCTTGCTCGATCGTGCCGGAGACGCCCTGTCGTTCTTTCCGTCGTATTCAGCGATGAGATACTCCCTGCCACTGTCCAATATCTGGAAGGTCGACAGCTCACTGTTTCCCATTTGCAACTTTACCAGAGGCAACCAGACGCTGCGCACCCTCGGACAGAATCATCCCACTTCCCTCTCCACCCTGGACTCCCTTCCTGTTCAGCCCGACGCTTGAAAGCGTATGTTTCATATCGGATGAAGAGGCGCTGGCGTTTGAGGACGAGGAGCGTGTTGACGGATACGATTTCATGGCACACTCTCTGGGTAGCGGGATCCTAAAAATTCGCGGACTGGCGATCCACTCCGTCCAAAACAGCCTCCCTTCCGCAACTTTCCCCAAGCTTACTCATCTCCATCTGCGCTTCAAGAAGAGCCGCGCGCTCAGCCCAAACCCTTTCGAAGAACTCCTCCACCTTCTCTCGGGCACCCCCGCCCTCCTTTATCTGCACCTATCACACCCTCAAGCATACTTCCCTCTTCATGATCCCTTTGTCGGCCCGCGCGTCTCGCTTCCCCAGCTTCAGCGGCTCACAATCGTCTGGTCTGACTGGCGCCTCTGTCATGCCCTGCTCGACCATCTCCACCTCCCTGCCACAGCTCACATCAACCTCAAAGACCCCTGCTTGCCCGAAGAGGGCATTCTACACCAGCCCGAAGCCACGCTCGATTGGGCGCGCCTCCCTCCCTCCCCTTCTTCCCGCATCTCGCTCGCCTCCACCTCACCCATCCTACGCGGGCGTCGCCCTCGTCGCGAGGGCGCCCCGACCCCGCCTCCGCGCGCGCCCGCAGGCCGCGCGCCGGCTCGAGCTCGCCTGGCGGATCGCCTGGCCGCCACTCCCCCGCGCGGTGTACGCGCGAATGGATCCAGGGCCTCCCCTCGCACCTCCCGCTCGCGTCCGTGCGCGCGATGCACCTCGCGCTCCACAGCCCCAGATACCTCTGGCTCCGCACCATGCTCGCCGCCGCCACGGCGCTCGAGG